>NC_046171.1:40362945-40430445 GCF_011064425.1 Rattus rattus
CCCCCCCCCCAATGTTCCAGACATTATCGGTCCTGAAGCAAGAGGGGCTGATGAGTTAACGTTAGCCCCTACCTTCCTCCCTTGAGTTGTATCCTGAGTCAAGTCCTTGACTCTGTGGTGGGTTCCTGCACATTACAACTGCAGGTTATAACCCCAGGGAATCCAGCACCTGTACACGGGTGGCACGTGTGTGCACACTCACACACACGAAATCCAAAACAAAAAGTTAAAGTAAGTCTTAAAGATATTGCTTGACATTAATAGAAAAACCCAGAGACAAATATTTTGTTCTCCCAAATTTCCCATAACCTACCCTAAACAAATCTGCCGGATCCTTGGTGTTATGCTGGATCCATAAACACACACGCCTCATTGAAACGGCAGATGGAAGTTGGTCTCTGCTTATGTGCATGCTCACACATGGCTGTTTCTTATGTGCATGCTCACACACACGGCTGTTTCTTATGTGCATGCTCACACACACGGCTGTTTCATACACTGAAGGTAGGAGCCGCTGGTGGTTTTTGGAGACACCTGGCTTACTTGAGGGTGAGTCTGAAGCCCCCTCCCCCTGCACCCTTTGCTCTGCTGGTTCCCTGAGGTTGTCACCTGTGTATTAACTCTCCTGCTGTTTTCAGGTGCTTGGCTGTAGGGAGCAGCAACATGGTGTCCCACATGGCAAGCATGGTCATCCCACTCTCCCAGCATTTCTCCAAATTCTGGATCTTCCTGCCACAGGTCCTTATCGATTCCTAAACACTGGGGTAGCAGACAGGCAACACAGCCAATGTTGACTCTCTCTCTCTCTCTCTCTCTCTCTCTCTCTCTCTCTCTCTCTCTCTCTCTCTCTCTCTCTCTCTCTAGGAGACCACTATAGTCACTGTACAGTGGAGGTCTGTAGAAACAGGCTAGCTCACCAGAGGGTAGGTAGGGAGGCGGGAGGTGGTTTTATTGTCCACTGACGGCCTTCAGCCCCTCTGAGTTACTGTTCAATTTACTCCACCCTTAATCAGGAACCCCCAGCACTCCCATAGGAGAGCTCTCCCCCATGTCACCTCTGGGGCTTCTGTCCCACCTTCTAGCTCTTTCCTTGCCTCTGCACTCCAGTAGTGGGTCTGCTGCTCTGGGAAAAGTTTGGAGGTTGCCTGCTCCCTCAAAGAGTCTGGTGCCCTGAGAGGCTTTCCATGGGTGAGCCTTCCTTCCCTCTGAGTTCTCGTGGTCCTGGCGATGTGAGCTGTTGGCTTGGGTTTGGAAAGTGGAGCAAGCTGTGCTCAGAACAGCATGGAAGGACTGAGAGGCTGGGAGGGTATGTGGGTCACCATTATACCCAGGTCTACCTGGCTTTTCCAATCAGGAGGAATCTGGTACATGACATTTCCATTCTGGGGACTTGAGCTCCTCAGCACAACGGCCTTCTTCCTCCAAACCTTCCCTGTGGAGTTGCTCCTTTATGCTTCTTGGTCTCTCTCAGTGCCTGTTCCTCTTCTGACTGCTGCTTTCTTCAAGATTTCCATGTGTCCCTCCTTCATCTCTTTCAACTTTCGGGTGTGTCTTACAACTAGGCTCCTGGCTGTTCACTCTGGACATCTTTGGAGCTGGTCAGTCAGTGATTTGGAGACCATCTTCTTCTTGCCTCCCACTTTTAGCCAAGCCAGTGACCTCAAGTACAACAGGTGGACACGGCTTCTTATCCATCCCATGGCTCTTTCCTACTTCAGCTCACATCTATTATCACAGCTCTCATTGTCCTGAAGAACTGCCTTCTTATTGCTTGAATACTAATAGATTTGTGTGTGCAGGTGCCCTTTGTGTGTGTGTGTGTGTGTGTGCATGTATGTGTGTGCAGAGGCCAGAGGCCAACCTCAGGCATTCCTCAGGAGCCACCAGTTTTCGAGGTAGGATTGCTTATTGACCTAGGGAATGCCAAGTACTCTAGGGTGGATGGACAACCAGCCCCCAGCAATCCACCCGTCTCTGTCTCCACAAAACTAGGATGGCAAACATTCCCTACCATTAGCCTTTTTTGTGTGGGTTCTGAGGAGCAAATTGATGTCTTCATGCTGTGTAGATAACATTTTATTAAATGAGCTTTCTCTTCAACCCCATACCTATATATTTCTGTGAAATATACTAACATAACCCCAGGAAAAACCAAAGGGCTGAGTCCCACCAATATCATCTTGTATATGTAAGTGGAAAGCAAATTACCCTTTGGGAATCAATGGCCCAAAGGAGTAACTCCCACATCCCAGGAACAAATGCTCAGTAAAATCTGCTTCTTTGGAATACCAGTGCCCAGCTTCTTTCATCAGCTGATTCTAGGTTGAGCGATATCTTTGGTCAGTGTGACTTGCTTTTCTCCCACTCTGGACACATTGGCAAGTGCTCTTGGTTGGTGACTGTAGCCTTAACTTTTTCAAAGCCTACTTTTAATGATCGTTTTTAAATGCTTTAACCTCTCTTCTAGTACATCACCCACCAGAGGTAGTGGGAAAGAAAGGATACGGGGGGGGGGAGAGTGGGCCTGTTTAGAAATGCTTCTTTGGAGCAAATCCTATCCGTGTTGTCAACGGCAGCTCGATCCACTCGCAAATGCTTCCAGATACACCAGCAGTCCGGTTTGGTGGAGTTGGGATAGGAAACATGAATCAGCAGTAGTGACAGGACAGCAGGGACAGCCAGGCCTCAGCTGAATTGGCACGAGTCAGCAGGAGGGACAAGGAGGAATGCCAGAAGTTCTCAGCTGTGCCTCTCTCATGAAGCAAAGACTCAGGACCAAGGAGAATTAGCTGTGCAAGCAAGCTAACTGTCTCGGTCACTGCCCATTGAGTCCTAGGTATGCTCCCTCCAAACATCTATGTCCTCCACGGGTCTTGCCTCAGCACATGAGTCTGTCTCTGCCAATTGACAGAATCTGCTGAAGCAACAAGAAGCCACAGCACACCACCAGACGTTTCTGGTGCATTTCTCTCTGACAAATGGAGCTCAACTACACAGTGTAAGGCAGACCAACACATGTGTGCCATTAGCAAAGAATCTTATCGCGTGTCCTTTTACGTGATTACCTTAGCGAAACATCTTCTCTCCTGTGTCTGCTTCATTGAAAGTCCCTTTGTGAGTCTGCCTTAGCCTTTTACCTGTGTCTGCTTCAGCAAAATGTTCCTTAATGTGTCTGCTTTAGCAAAATATCCTTTCACCTCTGTCTGCTTCAGGAAAACACTCCTTCATGTGTTTGCCCAAGCAAAACACCATCCAACACAACTGACTTTCCAAAGGACCCTTACGTTTCCACTTCAGGGGACTATCCTGCATTCATCAAAGGAGAGTGATGGCCACAATAAAGGAGAGGTGTTATCTCCAAGCTCCAAGCTGTTACTCGAGGTGGAAAGTGAACATGCCAGGGTGCAAAGTAAATCATGGGGATGATTGGACGAATCAAGTGCAGTTGGTCATCCTTGTGAATAACCGCCTAGTGCCTCGGTGGCCCAAACTGATGTGGTGCAGAGAACGCTACAGCAGACACCCGGCTCTTGTTGTTCCAAGTATTTGAAACGATTGATAGCTTGCCAGGACAGACTGGAACAAACTTAGCTATGCAAATTTAACTTGGGAGAACTTGTTTACAGAAAAAGAAAGAAGATGTGTGTGTGTGTGTGTGTGTGTGTGTGTGTGTGTGTGTGTGCGCAGAGGTAGGTAAAAAAGCAGGAATGAAAGGAAAGGCCTTTATCCCAAGACTTCCAGGCATTGAGGAAGGGAGAAGAGCTAACACTGACAGCCAGAGATATGAGAGTGGGCTGCTAACCCAGGCAAGGGTCAGAGAGACTTCTCACAGGGAGGGACCTCTTGTCTGTATACAGAATCCAGGAAGAGTGAGTCAGGTAGACAGGGGGAGCAGACTTCATGCACAGGGAACAAAAAAGCAGAGGTTCAGAGGGAAAATGGACACTGGATACAGGCACTGTGGCTACTAACTGGAGGATGACAAACAGCCCAGAAGATTGTCTCCTGTGATAATGTTCAAACTACAGGTGGGAAGGTCATATCGACCAGCCCTGGTGGCCCTTGGTGGCCTGTTGGGTGTCTGAGGTCAGAAAAAGTCACTGTGAGGACTGGAGAGATCCCGGGAAGAGGAGCAGATGTGGAAAAAAGCCCTGCCAATATGATGTGTATGGGATGCTCACAAGATGGTCAGGATGGGACCCCAAGGTGGGTGTTCCTGCACGGCCAGAGCTCAGAGATGCAGATCCAGGAGACTGAGGAGCAGGGAGGGACCCAGGAGCAAAGTTGTTAAGGTGCAGTGGGAAGGGGGAATGAGGTGGAGAATGAAGGGCAGGCAGGAGCAGGTGACTAAACTCCACAGGGCACATCACAGGACACAGCGGGGGAAACAGCAATTAGGGGAGAGCAGGACAGGAATTTGTCTCCCTTGTGCCCGGGGAGAGCAACTTTGGGGTAGGGGGCTGTCAAGCTATAGAGTGGCAGACCCAGGAATGCTGGGAAAGGGGATGGACAGGAGGGCACCTAAGGACAAGATGGGCAAGGAAACTTCGACGCAAGTCCTCCTTGATAGCGTATCATAGCAGGAGTGGCAAGACCTGGAGAGCACATTCGTCTGGGGACCGTAATGACAGCTAGTGTGCACTGACTGTTCCTCATCAGCCAGGCACCGTTCTCAGCCCCAGCTACACCACCACCTCAGGAGCCCCTGAAGGCAGGTATTGAATACCCTTCGTGCGTGTGCCATGAGTGTATCTAATGTGGTTGGATGTGTGGAGGCCAGAGATTGGTACCAGGGTCTGTCCTCAACTATTCTCCACACTTTAAAGACTTCGTTTGTGCGTGTTGTGTGCATATGGGTATGAGCACCACAGCTTGCGTGCAGAGGTCAAAGGACAGCACTGTGGCGCCTTTGTGTGCATTCCATCTTTGTGTGCATTTCATCACCTTTGTGTGCATTTCATCACCTTTGTGTGCACTCCATCATCTTTGTGTGCATTCCATCATCTTTGTGTGCATTCCATCATCTTTGTGTGCATTCCATCATCTCTGTGTGCATTTCATCATCTCTGTGTGCATTCCATCATCTTTGTGTGCATCCCATCATCTTTGTGTGCATCCCATCATCTTTGTGTGCATCCCATCATCTTTGTGTGCATTCCATCATCTTTGTGTGCATTCCATCATCTTTCTGTGCATTCCATCATCTTTCTGTGCATTCCATCATCTTTCTGTGCGTTCCATCTTTGTGTGTGTTCCATCATCTTTGTGTGTATTCCATCATCTTTGTGTGCATTCCATCATCTTTCTTTGTGTGCATTCCATCTTTCTGTGCATTCTGGGGACTGGGCTCATGGTTTCAGACTTGCTTGGCAAACACCTTTACCTGTGGATCCATCTTTCTGGCCCTCCACATGATATTTTGAGGCAGGGTCTCTCCCTGAAATGGAGCTTGCTGACTTGTCTAGGCTACTGGACAGTGCTCCTGGATCCAGCTGCCTCCAGTTCCCCAGTGCTGTGGCAATGGGTGCCTGCTGCTCTACCTGGCCCTTTATGTAGGAGCTGGGGGTCCAAACTCAAGTCCTCATGCTTGTGCAGTGAACACAGCACCTTACTGATTGAGCCGTTTCCCCCAGCAACAGTGGGCGCCATTCTTAGTTCTATCTCATAGACTAGAAAAGTGAGCAGCCAGGACATGAAGTAACTCATACAAGATCCCAGAGGTGCCACGTGGCCAGAACTCAGGCAGAGTGGGTATGTGGATTATGATGGCTCAAGACTGGTTTTTATTGAGGGAGACAGTCACCAGGAAGGAAAAAGTGAGCTGTGGGAAGGAGGAACAACTACTGGGGACAGTGGCAAAGATGGCTGAGGGGTAGGTGGGATCACAGAATCTTCCCAGATTGGAGGGATTTGCCTGACCAGCAGGGCAGAAGCCTGCTGCGGTGTTTTTGAGGTTGTGGGTTGAGGAGAGCTGGTGGTAGAATGGAGAAAGAATTGGGGACTGGTCCACTACCCAGCTGCATGGCATGGTAAGGATCTCAGCATTCTGGAGGGTAAGGCAGGAAGATTGTGAATTTGTGGTTAGCCTAAGCTGTACAGTGAGAGCCTATGAGCTTTTATGGGAAATGAGATCCACAGGTCCTTGCCACGCCATTAACTCACACTGCCTTTGTCTCCCTTAATTTCTGTAGGTTCCAACTCATTGGAAGTTTCATTTATTTACTTGCCCTTCTCCCTTATCATTTACTGATATGATGTCTACAAAGATTCCATCTTATGACAGGCATCCATTTTGTCACCCACCAGTCATTTGTCTCTGACTCAGTCCCTGGAAGATAAGTTCTCAGTGTCTCCCCACCCCCCTCATCTACTCTCCGCCCAGAAATGTACAGCATGACCATCTGGTTGGTACGTTACGACTGACTGCATTTTGGCTCTGTAACCTGTCTATGCAGGCATTCAGGTCACCTTGACTTCCTAATTTTGGCAGAGCAAAATATCTCTTGGCTTCCTTGAGCAGATGTTTAAGGTCTTACAGTTTTCGGCTTTAAAAATCCTTCCCTCTCTCCCCTTCGCACGGCAGTCTCCAGCTTGTCCCAGGGATTGTTGTCCTGTTAGCAGTAATCAATCGATCCTTTAATTATAGTTGGGTGGAGTCTGTGATCTTTTCCCAGGGGTCAGAAATCCCCTAACACTGGATGATGCAGTGTACAAGTTCCTGAGGAATGGACAGGTTGACTAACTCAGGCCCAGTTACCTGGCTTCTGTAATCCTGGCATCTGGAAAAAGATGCCAAGCTTCCCTGCCGCCCCACTATTCCACAGCTCCAGGGCAGAGTTGGCAAGGGGAGTAGTGCAGCAGGAACTGGCTCTTCTTGGCCAGATGCTCCTCGGTGGTTTGTGAAGGACTGACTTGAGATTAAGCTTCAATGATGATAAAGTGAACTCCCTGCCTAGCACAAGCATCTAAAGACCTCAACAAAGACATTAGCATCTAATGTCAGTCCCAACTCTCTCTGCTGCCCTCTGAATAGGGTCCAGTACTTCCTCACTTCCTCTTCTCTGAAGGGAACATTTCTTTTTGTGTGTTACTGTTATCACTATTTATTTATTTATTTATTTATTTATTTATTTATTTATTTATTTATTTTACATATTGTCTAGATTTTATTTGGGACCCTGGCCATACTGAGTGGACTGTTGTCATTGAATCTTCCAGAAACCCAGAACAGACCAATGATATCTACTTGGGAGACGACTGAAGAGCAGGTGCCGGAAACGGAAAACAAAGATAGCTTAGACGAAGTCTCTCCTGATATTTTCAAGAAGTGGAATTCAGGCAGAGCCCTTTCTTTTGCTGAGAGGTGGGGTTTAAGCAGAGACCCTTATGTTGTTGAGAAGTGGGGTTTAGGCAGAGACCCTTATGATGTTGAGAAGTGGGGTTTAGGCAGAGACCCTCCTGACACTGAGAGGTGGGATTCAGGCAGAGACCCTCCTGATGCTGAGAGGTGGGGTTCTTCGGGAAGAGTCCCTTCTGATGCCAAGAAGTGGGGTTTAGGCCGAGCACCTCCTGATGCTGAGACTGGGGGTTCAGGCAGAGCCCCTCCTAATACTGAGAGCAGGGGTTCAGGCAGAGCCCCTCCTGATATTGAGAGTTGGGGTTCAGGCAGAGCCCCTCCTGATACTGAGAGTTGGGGTTCAGGCAGAGCCCTTCCTGATTCTGAGAGTGGGGATTCAGGCCGAGCCCCTCCTGAAACTGAGAGTGGGGGTCCAGGCAGAGTCCCTCCTGATGCCGAGAGTTGGGGTTTAGGCAAAGCCCCTCCTGATGATGAGATTGGGGGTTCAGGCAGAGCCCCTCCTGAAACTGAGAGTGGGGGTTCAGGCCGAGCCCCTCCTGAAACTGAGAGTGGGGGTTCAGGCCGAGCCCCTCCTGATGCTGAGAGTGGGGGTTCAGGCAGAGCCCCTCCTGATACTGAGAGTGGGGGTTCAGGCAGAGCCCCTCCTGATACTGAGAGTGGGGGTTCAGGCAGAGCCCCTCCTGAAACTGAGAGTGGGGGTTCAGGCAGAGCCCCTCCTGAAACCGAGAGTGGGGGTTCAGGCAGAGCCCCTCCTGAAGAGAACACTGAGGTGGAAAATGAGATAGAAAACAGTGAGTAACTCTGGGGATTCCACTGGTGGTAAATGAATATCTTATATGGTGCCCAGCACCTGGGATGTTGACATTAGTTACTTTGTATTAGACATGTTATTCTTTCTTTCCCTATGTTATTTATGTAGCTGTATGAAAAATGCTGGGAGAAAGTTTTAAACAATTGTTTTGTAAAAGTAAATGAAATAAAACCAGTATGTGTTGGGGGATGGTTTTGTGCAGAGTGTAGTGTATTCAGATCCTGATTTCTTTGCCCAGAGATTTGGTTACAGTATGGATGGTGGGATCGTTTTGTTTACTGAACTGCCCCCTGCATCAGTGTTGTGTAAAGAACGCTCCCCAATTAGCTCTGACTTGTTAATAAATAGCTAATCAGCCCAGGACTGTGCAGAGAAGGCAGAACTTCCAATCCCAGGACCAGGGTCCCAGGAAGAGAGAAGTAGGAGGACTATGGGGAAAGAGCTAGAGAGACCACATGGAGAGATAGGGATGAGGGTCCAGGAGGAGTTGTTATGAGCAGGTCACCAAGGGATTTGCCATGAAAGCACACATGGAACAGAACAAGCTAAGGTGAGACTCAGAAGGTAAAAGACCATGTGACTGGAAATAGCTTAGAGAGTTAGAATAGATGAGTACCTGCTATTCATAGCACTTAAAGCTTGTTATGTCAACCATAGGTCTTTGTGTCAATTGTTTGGGAGCTTAAACAGGTTAGAACAAGAAAAGACAAGCCTTACACCCTTAATTACTGTATCTATTTGGCACCCAAGATGGGGCATAGAATCCAAGCCTGGTGAAAGGCAGGAGAACGAGCATTCCCTAGGAACAGAGCAGGTTTTTAGATAGATACAGGAACCAAAGCCATAGATACAGTAGCCATGAATTTTCAAACTCAGCTTCCTAGCAACACGGTCTCGGAGGCAAGCATATAGTGCAACGGATCCCTTCTGTGCACAAAGGCTGGTGAAATGGAGAAGCTGCTGGCCAAGGGATGAGCTCCTACGCCCGAAGATTGGCACTAGCACCCAGGAGGCATCGACTTTTAATGGTTTCCTAGCAACCGCTCTGGGACAACCTACTCGGATATCGGAAGCCTAGCATCCCGGATCCACGTGCAGCTCTAAGATTAGCCATGAGCTAACACAGCTGGTGGGTTCCAGAGCTGCACTGAGTTTCCCAAAAAAGCGCCTGTCCAAAGTGGGAAAAGCCTTCCGAGGGGGAAGGGTCGGGCATCGCGGTGAGTAGTGCTCAGAGCTGGGAGGATCGCAAGGCTGTTGGGGATAACAGAAGCCGCTGCCAACCAGGAGCCTCAGATCAGAGTCTTGGCATGACCTGGCAAACACCAACTCAGCCTAGTGCAGCAGGGTGCCATGAGAGCCCAAGACAGGTGGCGGGATGCACGCCAGCCTAGAGAGGTCCCAAAACACAGAAAGAGGCAGTTGGTGGTACCGCAGATCTACCTCTCCCTGTGAGTGGAGAGACAGGGGCAGAACTAATGACTGCAGTGTCCTAACCCAAACAGCAGAGGGAGACGGAACACACAGAAGAAAGTGAAATTGTGCTTACATGCTAAATAAGAGGTATAAAACACCATAGGCAGATAAATAGTTTGAAATTAACAAAATGAAGCCCACAAAGAGAAAATTAAATAAAATAAAAAGAATAGCCACATAAAGATGGAAAAAGAGTTTAAGAAAACTTAAGCTCAGGAAAAGATCTTAAGTTTTAGAATGCATTAAATGAGAAATAAATAAATACACCTAGGAGATAAAGTCTCCAGAACAAGGAAAAGAAAAATAAACTGAAATTTCCAGAGGAAGGAGGAAATTAGGTTAAAATATGTCAAACTATGGAAAACACCATAGAAGAAGGCATTTGGACCCCATATGGTTTTGTTTTGACTGTTAGCATAAAAGTAATTTTATGTTCAGCAGTGATTACAATTTTATATATCCTTTTAAAGAAAGATCAAAACTTGGACTTAGAGAAGGAGAGGACTGAAATATGGAATGCTATGTTATAGAACAGAGGTTAGAGGATTCCTTAAGTCAGAGTCACGAATCTGCAGAAGAATTCAATCCAGATCCTACGGTGACAGCAGAAAAGATAGTTCCAGATGAGAAAAATCCACACAGGCTTGAGGAATTAGAATGACAGCTCACAGAGACAAAATTTTCTGAGTTAAGGATCCAGAGTCTCTTTAATAATGCTACCTTAGAGCAACGCCATACAATAGATTATATGTCTCATTTTGTACACATTGGATAATTAAGATACGGACATATGTTAAGGCATCATAAAGTCGAAACCCAAAATATCAGTATGTGTCTGCTTCGAGTTCTGTAAAGGCTGATTCCGAGACCGCACATTTATTAGACGTGATTGTTTTCTTTACAGACTGAAGCTGATGATGCGTCAAAATGTGTATCCATTAAGAGACAACAATTTTTTTTAGACATTGCAGCATACAAATGTTACAGATAGATCTTATAATCCTACAGGTCAAACAGTTATGGAGAGACCTAACAGGACTTCAAAAGTAAACGCTCACAGAACAGAAGGGGGATGTGGGATGTCCCAAAGATAGATTAAATAGTGCTTTATTGACTTTAAATTTTTTAAAATGCCAATGAGACAGTTAACACAGCTAGTGAAAAGCCTGGATTTTAGAAAGGACTACTGAACTAGATCAGCAAACATAAGTGACAAATCTCAGAATGGAAGGCAGGGAATGTGTTGCATCGGGGAAAAGAATATGTTCTTGTCTCATCAGGAAAAGAAAAACTATGGATTCTTTTGAAATGAATAAAAATCAGATTTGACCAATGGAGACCTCCTGAAGATCCTGACTGCAGACAGACAGACAGACAGACAGACAGACAGAAATCACGAAGACCAACAAAGCAGGTAACTTGTATTGCTGTTCCCTCTACTTGGGAACAGCTGTGAGACTGGCTGAGGCATGAAAATGTCTCCAGTCAGACTTCAGCTAAGCATAGCCAATAAATCTTGTTGGCTACAGAGTCATCAAGACTTATCCAAATGGCATGGATAACAATTTGTTACAGTTTGGTTTATTTATTACAGCTGACTTATAAAGACAGTTGCCTTACCTATGAAAGCAGAAAAACATCTTTAGCTGATAGTGCGCACTGTTCATTCCATACATACATTACTGCAGAAATGTATATTACCTGTAAAGTTTATATGTTTACAGACACCAAATAAGTTAAAGCAGCCCTGACCAGATCCACCGTGAGGTGCTGAAAGGAGGCTGAGACCCTGAGACACACCCATGCCAGCGTCCTGCTTCATCCAACCTCAGACGACCTCATCAGCTGTTTCACCAAAACTTGCTTCCAGGACAGATTCAAAGCTGATCCCAGTTGGTCCAGCCTCTCAGACTGTTCCAGGCAGGACTTCATTTAAGCTCTGCTTCTGCACTTTTACAGCACACAGAGACGGGATGACAAATGTTAAAACTAGCTTTCTTAAACTGACCAATATCCCAATTTTCTTTTCACCTCCAAAAGAAAACAATGCCCCGGACAGCAGGAAGCCATTTTAAGAGAACAACGCCTCCATCCACAAAATGTGGCGATGAATGGGTTTTGGTCATTCACAGGGTGACTGATGTTTGTTGTTAAGGGGGGGGTGTTGTAGGCATAAATTTTTTGCAACCTACCTTTAATAAGTGTTCAACCTCTCCTCTTGTCCACCACTCACCAGAGGTAGTAGAAGACAAAAGTTATTAGGATATGGGGGAAGTGGACATGTCTAGCAATAGTTCTTTGGGGTGAGCTCAATATTTGGCAGCTGTTCAGTCCCATAGCAGACACCAAATCCAACTCAGCAGCTTCAGTCCAGTCCTCTGGGCAGGCAGGCACCACACATGAACCAGGAGCTGTAAATTTAATCCTGAAGAAACCCCTCAAGGCTCATCAACCGGCCTGAGGTGAGGCCGCAGAAGCTGCAAGCTACCTCAGGAACCTCAGAGTAGTTCTTGGGTGAGTTTCTCTCTGGTAGAGATCATCAGTGCTATATAAGGCGAACCAATACATGTGTGTCATTAGCAAAGAATCGTGAGGCAGAGCAAACCAAACCAACAGATGCTTGCTCTGGAGACGGTCCCAAGTGAAGTTCTCCTGTGCCGCTGTCTGTCAGATGTCTCCTGTCCTCTTTGGTGCTTCTTGTCCAATGTCCTCTGCTTTCTGCAATGTTGGTGGGCTTTCTCCTTCTCCAATTATGTTGGGCACAGATATAAATGTATGTTTTATTTGCCTGATGTGATTGTCTTGAAGGCTTACTGCTGAGTCAGCACACCTTTTTTTTTTTTAGTTCTTTCTGAACTGTGGCTGGCTGGTTCAACTCAGCTCTTCTCGCTCAAACTTTCCCAAGATGGCCGATTCAATCTGACTTCTCTCAGCTTCTCACGGAACTGCTCTGCTTGTCCTCAAGCTAACTCTGGCAATCTGTTCCAGTCTTCTGGTTCCTTCTCATTTTCTCTCTCGTTCTGTCTTTACCTGCGTCTAACTTGTTCTCAAAGCAATCTGTCCCTGTAACAACTGCTTCTTATCCCCACAAACTCAAATACTGTGAACTCCACTCCACTGCCTCTCAGTTGAGTGACTCAACCAAACTCAACCAGAACTGCCTCTGTCTCCTGGATGCACGCACCAACACACCTGGACCTAAGCCTTTCTTTACTTGACATCTGCTCTATACCAGGCTGGCCTTGAACTCAGAGATCTGCTTGCCTCTGTCTCCTGAGATTAAGGGCATATCTATATTCTGGCTGGATTACACAGACCTAGAAGGTCTTTGGATGTGAGATGTGATCTCTTGCCAGAGCAGCCATGTTGATATATATATATATATATATATATATATATATATATATATATGCGCAGCGGTAAGTCTGAGAGCCCACCGTGTGAATTTAAAAAGAATCGCTAAGGGAAATAAGGGAGTTGCTTGACCTGAATTATTTAAGCATTTTATATTAATTCAGTTCTTAGGGTAATTGCTTAGTTCTTCATTTGGACTTTACCCTTGGAAAACAAACAAAAGCACCTTTTCTCTTCTTGTGAAATTGTTATGCCTGTTTTGTGAACCGCAAAAGACCACCAAGGAGCTGATTCAGATGAAGTCACATTGGGATCTTTATTAAAGCTCGAGTTTGGGCTGTCCTGTGGTCACTGACGCAGCAGGATGAGAGGGTGAATCCCTGAGCACGTTTCCAAGCAAGCATTTATAGAGGCAAGCAAATAAGCAAGGTGCCCAGCCTGGCACACATCCGACTGGGGAGCTATTATGGAATTTACTGCCCTTTAGAATGATTGGCTGGTGCTGGGAGACAAATCCTAAACTTTTATAAGTAAACGTGTCTAGGTACAACTGTAACCTCTGCTTTTCTCCTTATTGGTGGTTGTTAGGGAGTGACCTGGAGACCAGTGCTAGGGGCAGGCCTGTTGGTCAACTTGAGTTCAACCTTAGGCCATGTTCTCTAAGACGGAATCTGAACTCAAGATGGAGTTGGTCTGGTCTCTCAAAATAAGGCAAAATAAAACCAACAGGAGGATGGAGAAAGAAAGTGTCTCAGGGCCGCTGTGACAAAATGCCATGGGCAAAAGTAGCTTGGGGAAGGAAGGGTTTGTTTCAGCTTATAGTCTCCGTCACAGAGACATCACAGAAACTCAGACGGTGAAGGAGCTGATGCGGAGGCCACAGAGGAATGCAGCTACCTAGTGGCCTCCTTTTCAGTTAACCATCTCTGTAAAGACCCCATTTCCAACTGTAGTTACGTTCTAGGGAGTCTGGATTCTTTACATTTTTTGGGACATTACAGTTGCCCGATGTCCCATCCAGCTTGGGTTGCAATACAAAAATATAAACTAGTTGCCGAACCAAGAATGGGTTATCACTGTCTGGAAAGGTATAAAGTCCAAGATGGAGATGCTGACAGAGTACGCTACATTCTGAGGTCTTCTTCCTTATCCTGATGAGGAATGACGTTTTACTTTGTACCTACTTGAGAGTGTTAAGAGCCACCAGTATCTCCTTCTACAAAGTGTCCCTTACTTATGACCACACGAACCCCAGGAACCTCTCAATGCTCCTGGCCCTGTTGGGAGTTAGGGCTCTGACATTATTAGGGGACATAAATATTGAGACCACAGATGCCGTGTGTACCAGTCAACATCCAGACAAAAGAAAGCAAAACAACCCAGGAACCACTCAAGATATCTTAGGCAGAGAAGGGGTGAATGCAGGCATCAGTCACACAAGCATAGAGAGGACTGGGAGCTGAACTGGACTAGGAAGAGGTTCCTGGAGACCAAGAAGCTGCTCATAGCTGGGCTGGAGTGCGTTAGCCCTGCTTCTACTGCAACGCTGGAAGAGACACCTTCGCGGCCGACCCGAGACGCACCCCGTGCCAATGAAGCTGCAGTCATGCTTTCATCTTGAATTAAACAGAAGTTTCAGATCAATTTAGGGAAAGCTGAGGCTTTGCTCTGCTGTTAACTATCCTGTTAATGATCATCTCTGTGTCTTAGTCAGGGTTTCTATGGCTGCGCTGAAACACCATGACTAAAAGCAAGTCGGGGAGGAAGGGGTTTATTTGGCTTACACTTCCACATCATCGTCCATCATTCAAAGAAGTCAGGACAGGAACTCAAACAAGGCAGGAACCTGGAGGCAGGAGCTGATGCAAAGGCCATGGAGGGGTGCTGCTTAGTGGCTTGCTCCCCATGAGTAGGTCAGCCTGCTTCCTTATAGAACCCCAAACCACCTGCCCTGAGATGGCACCAAACGCAAGGGCTGGGCCCTCCCTCATTGATGACTAAATAAAAAAAAAGATACCCTATAGTCTGATCTTATGGATCTCGATTGAGGTTCACTTCTTCCAGGTGATTCTAACTTGTGTCCAGTGGACATAAAACTGGCCAGCACACTGTTTGCTTGAGTTACCCTCTAATGTCTCAATGAAATGTAATTTCATTCAGAACAGCCTTGCAACTTTTTGGTTATATTTTATATGATACATACATATATATACATACATATATATAACATTATATATATAATTCATACATTTCGGAAGAATTTTGTACACACTTAGAATATGTTTTGGTCAGATTCACCTCTATATCTTCTCCTCTAACTCTTCCCCTATACCCTTCTTAATTTCACTTCTTTTATCAAATGCACCTAGTTCACAATTGTTCCTATACGTGCATGGGGATCAGGTCATCTGCTGGAGCACAGGCCCCCTTTTGGCCTGTATTCTGATACTTTCCCTCCTCCTGTAGCTATTGATTGACAATAGCTAGGGGCGGGACTTCAAAAGCTTCACTCCAATTGATTCTGTGATTTTTTTTTCCAGCTTGATCTTGTGCAAATCTTGTGCATGTAGTTACAACATTTTGAGTTCATGTATGCAATGGTCCCGTTGTCATGTCCAGAAAACACTGTTTCTCAGAGGTCATCTACTACTACCCCTGGCTTGTACAATCTTCACTGTCTTTCAAGATGATCCCTAAGCCTTCAGTGGGACTGTGTAATATACACATCCTGGTGAGGGCCGAGCACCCCATGATCCTTTATTTTCCGCATGTTCATTAGTTGTGAATATTTTTATCGATTGCCATCTACTGTGAAAAGAAGTGTCTGATAAGGGTTGAGTTATGTACTAATCCACAGATATAAAGGTAAGAACACAGAACAGTTTAGTACCATTTCCAGAATAACAGTAGGAGCTTCTCCCCTAGGATCTATACAGCCATGAGTTCTTGGTTTAGTTAATAGCACCAGACATGAGTAACGAGAGGAAATCTACTCAATAAGTACGCCCATAACATCCGTGCTACTATTGTACTAACAGGCATCTATTTCCCGACCAGTTGTCATTGGTCACTTGCAGGACTCTCAGCCGGGTTAGACAGCAGTAGACATAGCAACCCCATTGCAGCACGAAGGCAGGGATGAAGCTTCCAGGCTGGGACCAGCTTAATCTGTTTCCTGGGACTCAGTTATGTGGTGTCTTTAGCAATAGAGTCTTACTCTCAAGGTCTGAAGCACAATAAAGAACAACGGTAATTGCCTATAATGTTGGAGGTGACCTGTGGGACCCCATTGATCAACAATTCAAAACCACCACCACCACAACAACAGCAACAACAACAACCACGGTACCCAGTACCCAGTACAGCCTTTTTGTTTAATAGCCTACGGTGTCTGAGAGGGGTGTTATCCTCCCTCCATTAACACAAACTGAACTATTAATTACATTTAGGCATTTCATGAAGCGTCTAAAATAGTTGGTTTCCAAATGGCTTTCCCCAAGGTCTTAGTGTTTCCCAGGGTTTTAGTGTTTGCCTTCCATCCCCCAACCCTTCGTGTTCCCTGCCCTCCCATCCTCCACCCCACCTAACTCTGGCTACTCCTCTTTCCCTCTTCATGCCACCTGCGTTCCGTACCCCTCCATCCCTCGAAATACCCCACATCGGATCCTCACTCTTCCAACCTCCGTGGAACTGCCAGTTTAAATGCAGCAAAGATTCTCGAAACTAGGGCCCACTTCACGTTTAGGCGAGGACTTTCTGAATGGGATGGTAGCAGTTCAGGGATTGACACCAACAAGTGACACACGAGACCTGAGGAGACAAAAACAGCTTCTGTAGAGGAAGGGGCACCGCCATTGAGTGAGGAGGAAGCCTAAAGAACGGGAAAGATCTTTACCAGCTATAATTCTGAGAAAGTCTAGAACATGCAAAAGAACTTTAAACACCAAGAAAGCAAACGGCTCTATTTTTAAATTAGGGCATACAATGAGAGTTCCCAAAAGTACAGTCAGCTAAAAACTATTTTTAAAAAATGTTCAACATCCACAGCCACAGGGAAATCAAAATTAAAACCACTTTGAGATTTCATCTTACCCCAGTAATAATGGCTAAAACAAAAAAGGAAAACGACACCACCCCACCCTCACCCCAAACAAAACAAATTAAACCAATTAGCATCAAGTGCTGGCATAGCTTCAGGGAAATGGAGACCCTTAATCACCATCGGTGGGAGTGCAAACTGGTGCAGCCACTATTAAAAAAAAGCTAGATTTAGATCCACCATATGATCCAGCTGTTCCTCGCTGGGCTCACAGAGAACCCTTATCTTCCTGTAAAGATACCTACTCCCCCATGTTCACTCTGCTCCGGTCACCATAGGCTTGGATGTTTACCAGCTGATTAGCGGATAATGACGATTTGCCACATTTGTGTGGCTCTCCCTGCCCTCAGGGACTGTCGACTGATACAGTCCACAGGGCAATGGGGGCAGAGGACAAAAGGGGTTCGGGAGCTCTGTGAGTACATCATTCAGTGATCACATCTAGATTAGCTTCAAGGAGTTTCAAGGCTTATATCATTTGGGGGACTGGGGCTAGGAACATCCAGGATGGGTGAAGGTCACTGGCTGAAGGGCCTCAGTAGCGTGGGGAAGCGCTTCAGGAATCTCAGATGTCAGCAGAACGGATTCTTATCAGGAGAAAGGAAGTTGAACCCATAATCTAACTAAGGCGATGTGACAGTCCACAGGTAGGGGTGTGTGTGTGTGTGTGTGTGTGTGTGTGTGTGTGTGTGTGTGTGTGTGTAGAAGCCTTGCCTATCACGGGAGTCCTCGAGTGGAGATCAGAGGCTGTTGGGTCAGTGGTAGACTCTGACCTTAGTTAGCAGAGTTTCCACACACATTTACACATTGGAATTTCATTTATCTGTAAAAAGCATGAAACTTGCAGGTAAAGGAAGGGAGCTGGAAGTAATATTTGGGTATAGTTATTCCCAGATGTAACTTTCTGTGACAATTAAAGATGCCCATGTTTTTTATATTGATATTTCTTTTTTATTATTTTATTTATTTACATTGCAAATATCATCCCTTTTCCTGTTTTTCCTTCCGTAAACTCCCTATCCCATTCCCTTTCCACTTGCTTCTATGAGGGTGCTCCCCCACACACCCACCCACTCCTGCCTCACTACCCTAACATTCCCCTATGTTGGGGCAACAACTCTTCACAGGACCAAAGGCCTCCCCTCTCATTGATGCCAGATAAGGCCATCTTCTGCTACACATGCAGCTGGAGCCATGGGTCCCTCCATGTGTACTCTTTGGTTGGTGGTTTAGTCCCTGAGAGCTCTGGGGGATGTCTGGTTAGTTGATATTGTTGTTCTTCCTATGGGGTTGCAAACCCCTTCAGCTCCTTCAGTCCTTTCTCTAACTCCTCCATTGTGGTCCTCATGCTCAGTCCGATGGTTGGCTGTGAGCATCCACACTGTATTCGTCAGGCTCTGGCACAGCCTTTTGGGACAGCCATATCAGGCTCCTGTCAGCAGGCACTACTTGACGTCAACAATAGTGTCTGGGTTTGATATCTGCAGATGGGATGGATCCCTAGGTGGGGCAGTCTCTGGATGGCCATTCCTTCAGTCTCTAACGAGCTCAAGAAGTTAGTTTCCAGAATGAAATAACCCTATTAAAAATGGGGTACAGAGTTAAACAAAGAATTCTCAACTGAGGAATCTCAAATGACTGAGAAGCATCTAAAGAAATGTTCAACATCCTTAGTCATCAGGGAAATGCAAACCAAAATAATCCTGAGATTCCACCTCACACCAGTCAGAATGGCTAAGGTCAAAAACTCAGGTGACAACAGATGCTGGCAAGGATGTGGAGAAAGAGGAACACTCCTCCATTGCTGGTGGAATTGCAAGCTGGTACAACCACTCTGGAAATCAGTCTGATGGTTCCTCAGAAAATGGGACATAGTACTTACTACCTGAGGACCCAGCTACACCATTCCTGGGCATATACCCAAAAGTTGCTCCAACATATAACAAGGACACATGCTCCACTATGTTCATAGCAGCCTTATTTATAATAGCCAGAAGCTGGAAAGAACCCAGATGTCCCTCAACAAAGGAATGGATATAGAAAATGTGGTTCATTTACACAATGGAGCACTACTCAGCTATTAAAAACAATGACTTCATGAGATTCACAGGCAAATGGAGGGAACTAGAAAATATCATCCTGAGTGAGGTAACCCAGTCACAAAAGAGCACACGTGGTATGCACTCACTGATAAGTGGATATTAGACCAAAAGCTTGGAATACCCACAATACAACTCATAGACCACATGAAGCTCAAGAAGAAGGAAGACCAAAGTGTGGAGTCTTCAGTCCTACTTAAAAGGGGGAACAAAATAATTGTGGGAGGAAATATTGATATTTTTAACCACAGGGTTGACAGAAAATGATTTTATCATCTATCTCTTCTTTTGAGACAGAGTTTAGTGTGGCTCATGCTGGCTGCAGACTCAGTTTGTCGCTGAGGATAACCTTGAACTCATGAGCCTGCCTCCACCTCCCACGTACTAGATTACAGGTATATACCACCACGCCAGGATTGGAGTTCCGTCAAGTTTTACATATGACCTTATATTTAGCAACCTCAGTGTTTTTAATTAAGAGGAAAGATAATTTTCTTTAATTAGAGAAAATCCAGGTCTTTGATTATAAAGGTTAACAAATACTCAGCCTTCATACTTTTATGTTGTTGCATGGGAAATTATTTTTTTCTCTCTCTCTCCTTTACCTGCCTTTCTTTCTTTCTTTCTTTCTTTCTTTCTTTCTTTCTTTCTTTCTTTCTTTCTTTCTTTCTTTCCTTCCTTCCTTCCTTCCTTCCTTCCTTCCTTCCTTCCTTCCTTCCTTCCTTTCTTTCTTTCTTTCTTTCTTTCTTTCTTTCTTTCTTTCTTTCTTTCTTTCTTTTTTGTGTAGCTCTGGCTGTCCTGGAATTAGCTCTGTAGACCAGGCTGGCCTCACACTCATGGAAATCCACCTGCCTCTGCCTCCCGAGTACTGGGACTAAAGGCATGCGCTCCCATGCATGGCTTGGGGATTTCTTGCAGCCTTTTGATCTTATGCTCGAACACTAAAACCATGCTGAATCTGTAACACTTGGACAGCGACATCTCTCCTGTTATAAATACTCCAGAGAGCAAGCGCTAAGTACGCTAGGTGTGCACCTGTAAAACGCTCGTGGTAGAACTCACCTGATGACCCTCAGAGCCCTTTTGATTGTCACCCTCGGCTATACCCAAATCAGTTTGCCACACGATTCATTATTCAAGTCACACTGCTATTGTTCTATACAAAGAAAATGAGGACCCTTTTGTGTTATACTGGTCTCTTTCTGACCCGTATTTCTTAGGAAACATTCCTTCCTTTTCTTGAGTTTTAAAGGAAAGCAGAGCCCTGGCCAGCATAGGGGAGGACTGAGCCCACTCCCTACCCTCCATGCTTCCCAATGCTTTGGGTCCCTGGCCTTCCACAGGCTGCTCCTGCACATACCTCCCCAGGTAGCTCCAATTTTTAGTTCTTTCCTTAGGCAGCCCCCACTTTTTGATTGGGTAATACTCTCTCTGTGGTTCACTATGCAAGTTTTTTGGTCTCTGCCACTGGTTCACACCATCTTCCACCCGATGTCTCTCTCCTTCCTTTTCTAGTTCCTGTGGTCCTTGGGGCCTTGCTACTTTCTTTCCCCTCTCCTGCACCTATGCAACACTCACTTTTGTGCTATTAGAGACCAGTCTTACTCTAGTTGATACTGAAAGGAGAAACATCATCTTAGAAATCCTACACACACACACACACACACACACACACACACACACACACACACACAAAAACCACCAGCAGCATCAAAATACCAGGAATTAACAATCATTCGTCACTAAATCTCTCAATATCAATGGACTCAACTCCCCAATAAAAAGACGCGTGCTAACAGAGTGGATGCATAAACACGATCCATCATGGCGCTGCGTACATGCAACACACCTTAGCAATATAGACATCACCTCAAAGTACAAAGCTGAAAAAAGTTTTTCCAACCAAATGAATGCAAGAAACAAGCTGGAATAGCCATTCTAATATCTAAAAAAGATAGGCTTTCAACCAAAAGTAATCAAAAGAGACTAGGAAGGACACTTCATACTCATCAAAGAAAAATTCCACCAAGATGATAGTTCTAAACATCTATGTCCCAAACGCAAGGGCACCCATGTTCGTAAAAAGTTACTAAAGCTTAAATCAAGCAACAAACAAGCATGAACAGTGGCCATCATCAACACCCCACTCTCACCAATGGACAGGTCATTAAGATAGAAACTAAACAGAGAAATAATAAAGCTAACAGAGGTTATGACACAAAATGATATACCTTCTTATTAGCGCACCACAGAACCTTTTGCAAAATTTATCATATACTCCATCACAAAGCAAGCCTCAACAGATACAAGAAGATTGAAATAACTCCTTGCGTCTTATTAGATCATCATGGATTAAAGATGGACTTCAGCAACAATAGAAAGCCTATGTTCTCGTGGAAATTGAACAATTCTCTACTTAATGACCACTGGGTCAAAGAATAAAGAAATTAACGACTTTTTAGAACTCAGTGGAAATGAAGGTACAATATACCCGACACAATGAAAACAGTGCTAAGAGGAAGATTCATAGGACTAAGTGACTTCATAAAGAAATTAGAGAGTTCTCATACTAGCCATTCAGCAGTACACAGGAAAGCTCTAGAATGAAAAGAAGCAAACACTTCCAAGAGGAGAAGATGGCAGGATAAAGTCAAACTCAGGGCTGAAACCAATCAATTACAAACAAAAAGAACAATCAACGAAACCAAGAGCTGGTTCTTTGAGAAAATCAACAAGATAGACAAACCCTTAGCCAGACTAAAATGCAGAAAGACAAAATCAGAGATAGAAGTGGGGTGGGGGCAAGACAACAGACACTGAAGAAATCCAAAAAATCATTAGGTCTTCCTTCAAAATGAGAAAATACAGATAAGATGAATGATTTTCTTGATAGATTCCACTTACCAAAGTTAAATCAAGATCAGGTAAATAGTCTAAATAATTCTATAACTGCTAAGGAAATATAAGCAGCCATTAAAAATCTTTCATCCCCAAAACCCAAGGGCCAGGTGGATTTAGCACTGAATTTTACCAGACTTTCAAAGAAAAGATAATACCAATACTCCTCACACTATTCTACAAAACAGAAAGAGAAGCAACATTGCCAAACTCATTCTATGAGGCCGCAGTCACCCTAATACCTAAACTAACAGAGACTCAACAAAGAGAATTTCAGACCAGTTTCTAAGATCAACAATTGACAAATGGGCCCTCAAGAAACTGCAAGTCTTCTATAAGGCAAAGGATACCATCAATAGGACAAAATGGCAGTCTGCAGATTGGGAAAGATTCTTCACCAACCCTACATCTGACAGAGGGCTAATATCCAAAATATATAAAGAACTCAAGATGTTAGACACCAACAAACCAAGTAGAAATGGGGCACAGAGCTAAACGGAATTCTCAACAGGAGAATCTTGAATGGCAGAGAGGCACTTAAAGAAATGTTCAATGTCCTTAGTCATCAGGAAAATGTAAATCAAAATGACTTTGCGATTCCACCTCATGCCAGTCAGATTGGCTGAGATCAAAAACTCAAGCGACAGCACATGCTGGAGAGGATGTGGAGTAAGGGGAACACTCCTCCATTGCTGGTGGGAGTACAAACTTGCATAACTATTCTCAAAATCAATTTGGCAGAAAATTGGGAATAGGTCTACCTCAAGAACCAGCTATACCACTACCAGGCATATACCCAAAAGATGCTCCAACATCCCACAAGGACACTTGCTCCACTATGTTCATAGCAGCCTTATTTGTACTAATCAGAAACTGGAAACAACCCAGATGCCCCTCAAGTGAAGAACGGATAAAGAAAATGTGGCTCATTTACATAAAAAGGGCATCGTGAAATTTGCAGGCAAATGGATGGACTTGAGAATACCATCCTAAGTGAGGTAACCTATATCCCAAAGGATTTGCATGGCGTATACTCACTTATATATGGACATTGGCCATAAAGTACAGGATAGCCAGGCTACAATCCACTAACCCAAAGAGGCTAAATAATAAGGAGGGCCCAAAGGAGGATTATGAACCTCACTCTGAATCAGAAATAGAGTTGTCAACAGAGTTGGATGGAGGGAGAGAACTGGACGAGAGAGAGGATGGGGAGTGGACAGGGCAGGGAGTGGGAGGGGAATCAGATGTAGGCAGAGCCTAGCAGAGAGGGCCAGAAATGTAGATAGAAATTATCTTGAGAAAGTGGGAGCATCTCTAGGATATGCCAGAGACCTGGATGGGGGAGGTTCCAGAGAGTCTATGGGGGTGACTCTAGCTGAGGCTCCTAGCCATGGGGTTTGGAGCCTGAAGTGGCCACCTCTTGTAGCCAGGCAGGACTCCCAGTGGAGGGGTAAGGACACTAACACATCTACAAAACCTTTGAAGCAGAAATTGTCCTGCCTACAAGAAGTGTCACAGATATGGAGGGAATAGCCATCCCGTGGGCAAGAACCCATCTCTGACACTATTAATGATGCTCTGTAATGCTTGCAGACAGGATCCTAGCATAACTGTCCTCTGAGAGGTTACACCCAGCCACTGACGAAAACAGACAGAGAGACTCACAGCCAAACATTAGACAGAGCTCCGGAAGTCTTTTGGAAGAGTTGGGGGAAGGATGGAGGGACCTGGAGGGGGTAGGGACTCCACAAGATGACCAACAGAGTCAACTAACCTGTACCCTTAGGGGGCTTCCAGAGACTGAGCCACCAACCAAAGAGCATACAAGGCCTGGACCTAGACACCCCTCCCCCACATGCATAAGCAGCAGATGTGCAACTTGATCTTCATGCAGGTCCTGAACAACTGGAACAAGGGCTTACCCTGAGTGAGTGGCCTGCCTGTGGATCCTGTCCAGGCCCCTAACTGGGCTGTCTTGGCTGGCTTCAATGGGAGAGGATGCACCTAGTCCTGCAGTGACTTGAGGTGTCAGGGTGGGTTGGTGTCTAGTGGGGACCTCACCCTTCTCAGAGATGAAGGGGAGGGACAGGAGAAGGGGCAGTGTGAAGGGGGGAGACTGGAAGAAAATCGGGGGTTGCGATCAGGGTATAAAGTGAATAACTAAGTAAATTAATGGGAAATATAAATAAATAAATAAATAAATAAATAAAATGATCACACACACACAAAAAGAAAACCTTAAATCTTTTAAAGCCTTTGAAGTGTTCCTCGAAAGAGGGACTACTCTGTACGCGTTTCCTGGTTTTATAGCCACGTTCAGTAAAATGGATACGAATATCACGTGGGATATACTACAGTCTGCATTTGGTTTTTATTCTCAAATCCCCATAGCTCCCAAAACTGTTAGCACCTAGAGGAATAGGAGTGTCTTTTGTATGCAGACTCATTGACTTGTTGACTAGGGCCTCTTTCATGAAGGAGCCTTCTCACGGAAAAGAACAGGCATGATTAGAAGGTAGAGACGTTCAGCATGGTCCTCCCTCAGACTCCAGGGAAGTGAGATGCGCTCCTCAAAGCTATGGCCTGTCACATCTGTGGATGTAAGTCTACATAAACATCTAAACGGACAGGTGAGTTAGTTTGAATATGCTTGGCCGAGGGAGTGGCATTATCAGGTGTGGCCTTGTTGGGGTAGGTGTGATCTTGTTGGAGGGAGTGTGTCACTGTGGGTGTGGGCATTAAGACCCTCATCTTAGCTGCCTGAAAGCCAGTCTTCTCCTAGCAGCCTTCAGATGTAGAACTCTCAGCTCCTCCTGACCATGCCTGCCTGAATGCTGCCATGTTTCCCACCTTGATGATTATGGACTGAACCTCTGAACCTGTAATCCAGCCCCAGTTAAATGTTGCCCTTATGAGAGTTGCCTTGGTCATGGCGTCTGCTCACAGCAGTAAAACCCTCACTAAGACAACATGGTTTCCTTCTGGATCTTCATCTGCAGCCCTTAGATCAGACTAAGCATTCCTGAGTTCTGTGAGGAGCTGTAGCAAATGAATTGAACCCAATGTGGGCACCCCAGGACCCCAGATTTGTGGTGCTATTGATAGACCCGAGGCACAGGGCACAGCCTGACATGTGAGACTGGCATCTGACCTTTGATAAGGGGTAAGTCTTAAGAACTGAGCCCTCAAGCTGAGGCATCAGATGCCATCTTCAGAAGGGGCCAGGATTGAATTGAAAGAGAATCCTGCGGAACTGGATGTGTCTGCTGGAGAATCTGCTACATTGGTTGCTGGATGTGTGTGGAGAAAAAAGCCCATCCCCCTAGTCACAGAAGTGTTCCATTTTCTGTGACTTTGGGATTGAGGGCATGGAGGGAAATCCCTTTTGACACCTAGATGGCTTTGTATATATAATCTTACCTAGCTGAGCTCGCCGGAGGCTCATAGCCACAGACTGAGACAGCCTCTGACTGGCTCAAGATAGGACAGTGAGGACCCTGCTTTGACAGTGAGGACCTCTGCTTGGTTGAGAGCGTGAGTCTGGAGTCTGCTACTCAGAATGGTTTTTATCACACAAGAGACCATGTCCTCAGTGTCTTGGAGCCTTGGTTTACATCTCTATAGAACAAGGAGGGTAAAACTTGTTTTATAGGACAGCGGTGTTACACAGTGACACAGGCATGACTAAAGCCAAATCTCCTAGTCATATATTAATACAGTTAATATCATTATATTAAATATTCCCTGGGCTGGAGAAATGGCTCAGCGATTCACATGCGTCCCTCTTCCTGTGGTCCAGAGTTTAGTTGCCAGCACGTATGTAGCTCACAGCCACTGGTAACTCTAGTGCCAGGGCATTGGATGCCCTCTTCTGGCCTCTGTGGACACTACCCACCTGTATACATATCCCGACAGACCATAGCAATTTAAACGTAAATCTTTAAAATACATCATCACTACTGTGATGCGTCCAACTGCTTCTCTAGAAACAAGCGACTTTAAAGTAATCAGTGCTTTGCACACAGCTGGCATTCGGCAAATACTGGTTCCCTTCTGTAAATATTTGGTTCGCCCTAACTTATTTTCTGAATAAATTGTCCCGCTGCCACCGGACCGGCATCTTGGCTATCACCAACTCTGAACAGCGCAACGGGGAAACAGGTGTTTGGTTGTAGCTGGGGCGTTTTGCAAGTCTGACAGACCACCCGTTCGTTAAGCACACAAGCAAATTAAGCGGGAGAAACTCCAGGCTGGTGGCAAGCTGAAGGACTTGGAAGCCGGACGTGGAGGACGAAACTTCCCCTGTAGGCTTGGCAGAGAGGCAGCCCCACAGAACCTACAAGCTCCTCTCTCCTGGGGAGGCAGAGGCAGACCCAGTTGCATGGACCAATGGAGAGTAAGCTTAGAAAGAGTGTCTTTAATCTCCCCAATGGGAAGGAGGTTTGTTTTCCCTGTCTCTTAGGAGACCAGGGTAACAGGTCACAGGAAAGCAAGTGTTGGTGCCAGGGCCTCCGGTGGATTCCAGACTGCCTCTTCAGAGACAGGTATTCGAGTTCTAAATTTTGGCTCAGGGGTCGTTCTGTATGCACTCTGGGATTTTAGGGGTGTATATTGGTGGGACCGGGGCCAGAGATGACAGGTCACACCACCAGGACACGTGTTGTCTTTCTGGCCCTCTTTCCGCTCCACTGGCCGCTGGTCATTCTTAGCCACAGACTGCTTTCACCCTAGTGTCAACTTTATTAGAGCCGTGCAGAAAAGCTGCTGGGAAGGCAAAACCACCGTGGAATGGCGGCGAGTTAGAGCACAACTGCCTGCCTTCTGTTACCTCCTCTGGAAACACGTCCAGGACCTCCTTTTCCCAGCCTTCCTCACAGGACTGGCTCCTGCTGGAAAGCCCTGGTAGTCTAGCGTCTCAGCTCACCTGCCCAGAAACGCACACGGCTCAGTAGCAGAAAAAGCAGACTTTAAACCTCCCTGAAAGGCTTCAAAGGCTCCCGGAGTGGGAGTCGAGTGGAGCTAGGGAGGAGGCAGAGAACCACCCTTAGCCAGACCTCGCGATGTCTGCACGGCTGACTCCACCTGGCCTGATGCCCTGTTCATTGCCCGCTCCAAGAAAGGATTGCGCCACGCATGGGCGGGTTTTTAGGCTGACAACCCAAGCGGCTGGCTGGGTGTTAGAACTTTATCCCCAAGGAATGGCAATGAGTGACTGAAACAATTATTATTCTTTTCCACTCTCCTTAATTAGGAATTGAGCCAGACAGAGGGAATTGCGCAGGGAGCACACCTAGTTAGGTAGAGTAGTGAAGGCGGGCAGGCTGACAGGACAGAAGGGAGTAACGGATTTCTGCTGCCTCTGGGGAGAGGTTGGAGGACGCTGAAGTCTTTGCCACTCTTTACTTTCCACACAAGATGTCAGCCTTGGGGTGCCTGACACAGGCACCTGGTACCTGCGTTTTCCCTATACCCTCCCACAAGGGATCTATCCATTCAGGAGACAGCCTTGGTGTCCTGTCACTTATCATTTAAAGGACCTAATAAGAATTCATTTGGTGTCCTCTTCATATGAGAGCACAGAGGCTAAAAGACCACAGGCCATTCCTTTGTGTTACTCAATCATCCATGGCAGCCAGAGATGACCTCTGTGTCTTCTCCTCAGGGTCTTTGAAGCAGAGGTCACAGCCCAACTTCTTCCCAGCACTCCCTAGGATGTGCCCATGGGGGAAAAGTTCAGGCAAGGGCACTGTCTTAGTCGGGGTTTCTGTTCCTGCACAAACATCATGACCAAGAAGCAAGTTGAGGAGGAAAGGGTTTATTCAGCTTACACTTCCACATTGCTGTTCATCACCAAAGGAAGTCAGGACTGGAACTCACGCAGGTCAGGAAGCAGGAGCTGATGCAGAGGCCTTGGAGGGATGTTTCTTACTGGCTTGCTTCCCCTGGCTTGCTCAGCTTGCTCTCTTATAGAACCCAGGACTACCAGCCCAGGGACGGCACCACCCACAGTGGGCTGGGTCCTCCCCTCTTGATCACTAATTGAGAAAATGCCTTACAGCTGGGTCTCATGGAGGCATTTCCTCAGGGGAGGCTCCTTTCTCTGTGATAACTCCAGCTTGTGTCAAGTTGGCACGCAAATCCAGCCAGTACAGGCACCATGACTAGAATTCTACCCCCGAATGCCATGTGATCACCTGCTGGTGAGCACGGCAGGCAAATCTAGGCCGTTTCTGCTTTGGTAGCGACTGCCTGTAGAGAGACGTCAATGTTCTCACTGTTATTTCTGGAATGAGAGTTTAAAGGGTTGCTGGGCTGTACCCACGGAAGCATCAGAAGGAAGTTTTACCCTGCGAGGCTGCCTGATGTAAGGAAAAAACCATAGGGTCAGACTTCATCCGGGCAGAATAGTGCCCCAAGCAAGGTGGTCCAATCGAGTTTTCCTCCTTAGGTCATGGACACGGTACGTATTGCTGTCGTCGGAGCTGGCGTGATAGGACTGTCTACTGCCACCTGCGTCTCCCAGCTGGTCCCCCGATGCTCCGTTACTGTCATCTCAGACAGGTTCACACCTGACACCACCAGTAATGTAGCAGCTGGGATGCTCATTCCTCCCACGTATCCAGGTGAGAGAGGGTGTATTTGCAAGACGCTAATTTCACACCAGGCACCTTTCTGGAGACCACTTCCCAGAGTTCCTTTGCTTACAACAGGCATGAGTGACCCTGAAGATTGCCTGGCGGCCCCCAGTCATCTTGAAAGGAGGCACTTCATCTGAGTGTCCCTCCAATTCGCAGGGGCCTCCGCTCTCTCTGTGGCTGAGGGCCACGGCCTCCTGGATCAGTTTCTGCCATTGCTCGATGAAGCCTTTGTTTCGTTCGATGGGCGTCTTCCTTAGACACAATTCAGACCAAACACTTTCTGCTCCATGCCTATCCAGCGGCAGGCTCTTGTGAGGATTAAATGAGTTCATCATGGAGTTCAAAACAGTGGCCTGTACTGAGTCAACCCTCTGTCTGTGTTTGCAATCACTCCTGCCTCTCTGGCTACGACAGTTTTGCCTGGCCAGCGTTTGAGTATGAATTAGGTCACCATGTTTGCTCTGTGCACAGTCGAATTGGAACTGTTATTTGGGGCTGCTCATGTGGCTCTTAGCCATTAGTCTCGTTTTCAGGTTCGGGGGCAGGAACGTGGGGATGCATTTTGAATCAGCTCTCGACACTGACATAGGTCACTGGAGGACAGTCCGTTGAGGTCTAATGTAATTCCGCAGAACAACTATTATTTCTCCTTTATCTCTAAACAAGCAGCCCATCTGCAATTTGGGAAGAGAGTATGGCGCTCACCTGCATACACTTTTTTACTGATGTCAATGCTTAGTCAATATTACAGAAATATTTAGTGACTCTATAACCAGTGCTTTATTTAAAAGTCTTGCTACTACCATATCCTTACTGATCTAGGGTCCCTGCTTGTCACCTACTGTGTTTCCAGCCCCCTGATAAGGAGCCTCTCAGCTCTTTCTATTGTCCCAGAAACGTGCCTGGCTGGATTTCCCAGTGACACACTGGTCCCTTCTCAGGCTGGTGTCTTGGGACGCTACCTTGTACCAAAGACGTGCTTCTAGCCCCTACCTCCTTTCCTGGCCTAGCCTGTGCCCACCCCGTCAGTAGATCAGTACAAGAGTGAGTCAGAGGGACACATCAACACGTAAAATGCTGGGAATTCTGTCGAAATGCTCCTCCCTGACTATGCCCGTGGCAGAAGCACAGTCGCGGCCATTCCCTTCACAACACCCTTCGCTTTTCTCCCTGACCTCGCAGATACGCCCGTGCCCACGCAGAAGCGATGGTTTAGAGAGACCTTCCAGCATCTTTCCGAAATCGCCAGGTCTGCAGAGGCTGCGGATGCCGGCATTCACCTGGTGTCTGGGTAAGGAGAGGAATCTGAAGTTGTTGTAGACGTCAACAACACGGAGAGAGCAGAGGTCAGCAGAACATTTATCAGCCTCAGGGAGGATTTAGAAAAGACTTCAGAGACCTCGAGAAACACTGCTTACAGAATTAGGGGGGTTGTTTATTTTTGTTTTGTTTTTAATAATAAATAACCATTGCCATTTCTTGTCACACACACATACATAAAATATAGTAATACATTTTATATTATTTAATATACATAATATATATGTATAATACATTGTATGTGTATAATATACATATACTATACATATGTATAATATATTGTGTATATAACATCTATGTACAATATATTATATATACTGTATTATATATGTGTTGAGGGAAATACTAAAAAATGGCACCTTCCCACACTATGCCAGACACCGGCGGCCACATGGCACCCGCGGGGTGTTCTCATCTCGGCAGACTCTCTGACCCTTTGCTCTGTAATCTCTCCACCTGACTCACTAAGTTCCCATGGCGGGTCACTCTCATGTCAGCCCCACCCATCCAAATTTCAAGGCTGGCTGGGGTGCCCTGTACCTTTCTCTGGAACTCAGTTGAGTCACCACGCGAAGGAAAACACCACACAATCTTAGTTTGGAATCAACAGGTAACATAATCGCTGGGTGGGACAACTAACATCCAAATTAGTAAGCCATATTAAATTAAATCCTCCGGAAGTGGATCCCAATGGATCTGCCATCTTACCGGAGGCTTCTAGTGTGGTACATCTTGTACCTCAAGCTCACCCTGTCCAAAAAGCCATGTGTCCCTTTTCTCCTCCTCTCTTCCCCTCTCTGACCTGGAAGTCCCGCCCACTCCTCACCTAGTGATTGGTCCTCTGAAATCTTTATTTATTAGGGGAAGAGCCTTGCCACATTTCACCCTTTCTATCCAATTAAAAAAGAACTTTTCTCTCATATGTAAGTTGAGCACAACTATCACCGTTTTGTAATTTACAAAGTACAAAATACGCCTAACACCCAGTCCGTCATTTTTGTCAATTAAATAGAACGCTCCATTATCTATCCTAAGAAAATCTCAAAATCTATTATGTTATGTCATGGCTAGCTTGTATACTATCTGAAAACTATCTAATTAAATATGTTTTCTCAATGTTAAATAGCCTGGGTAGGCTATGAGACTGTAGTTAGTCTTTAACCCCGTCAGAAATCTGAGAGCGACTGATATTAACTGAAACTAAAGGAAGCCTAACACAGCTTCTAGAACTGAGACAAGCTGTAGAGACAGCTGCCTACCTGTACAGTCCCCTGTTAGCAACACGTTGGAGCATCAGGCTTCAGCCTTCTGGCCCAGGATCATCTGACAGAACTCATGAGACAGGAATTACCGAGGACTGGCTTACTCTGTCTCAGCAGAACTAAGCTGTCCTACCCTGTAATTTATATCCTCTTGAGAACAGTACAGGTCTGTAGAAGAAATAGGCAATTTCTGCCCAATGGCTACCTTGCCATGATGTACAACCTCACCTGGAGGGAGACGCTCAGTTTCTTATTTGAATCCACAAAAGGGGAGCTGTTAGGAGCAGATATGTCTCACCAAATGATAAATAACGTTCTGTGGATTTCTGATGCTTTGAAAACAATCTATGTTAAGTAACCTGGACTGTTGCCCATTAACTACCCTCAGTTATTTCTAAATAAAATGTCTAGTAAGCACCCCAGCAGCTAACTCAGAGCCAAGAATTTGCTCTCTGGTCCTTAACTCATCTTTCTTAATCATCTAAAGACAGTTTGTGATGGCATTTTAGAAGGTCTGGGTCCAAGCCTTGTACTTTTTAAATTTTTGTATCAATATTAGAAATTTATGCCAATGAAAACCCTGATTCTGCATCAAAACAAATTATGCACCCAAGTGAGAAATTATAGCTTCAATTGAGTAACGATTATAAGGATTTCTACAAAATGAAATTATGGCTGCACAATCAATTCTAGCTAATTCCTCCCTGTAAAATTATGACCATTTCTAAATTCCCCAGAGAGACATCCTTAGCATAACTATCTCCAGACCTCCAAAGTTCAGGGAACCAGGGTGGTGACTCTTCAAAGGTACTTCCAGCTCTATATGGGCGTTGAGACATCTTTGAAGGGGAGGGGAGTGAAAATGGGGGAATCGTTTGGCCTTAAGATGGTCACACCAATGATGGCTGTAGTCTCTGATGTCTTTCCTGACTGGATCCGGCTGAAAGTCCCTGAGATCAGGAGTTCAAACAGGTCGGTTCAGCACGTCTGACAATGAGACTCACCAAAGCTGTGCATTCTGTAATATATAAATCTCAAAACAAAATCTGAGTACCATCAAGACATGTTTTGTTTGATTCTCTGGAATCTACTTCTTCAGGAAGTCTCCCTCTATCAAATCTGATCCGTATAGCTCTGGAAGACGTCCAGAGCCTAACCAACTTTTCTAAAAACGTAAAGACAAAAACCTTTCTCCCAAAATAGCATGGTCTTGAGCCAGTAACGAGAAAAACTTTTAGCTTGGCCTCTCTCCTAAAGGAATAATATAACCACGAAACTCAAAACCTCACCCATTTTGAAAATTAAAACACTCCAAAACATATGAAGTAAACTAAAATACTGTGTGAGCCTATTCTGAGGATTTCCTAATCTGTCATGCCAGGATATGAACCTAAAGTTCCCATGGCGTTCACGTTAGAGAATATGAGTTTCCTGTAGACAATAATATACTATCTGTCTGTTATGCTCTCTGCCTGGAGCCACGGACATCCATCAATACCTGTCCACAGCAGGCAATTCTCTCTGCTCTCTACTTGGAGTCAGTGACTTAATTTTCTCTATCCTAGTTCCAAACCGTAGGAGAAATTCCCCCACATGATTTGGACAAACTCTGTATGTACATCTATCCTAAAAGCAAATAAACCAGCCTTTGAATTAAATCATACTCCAATCAACATCTGTTTAGGGAGAAGGCAGCTTCCACTCTCCAGCTCTCATACTCAGAGCAAGCTTCTTGTTTATTTTCACAGTAGGGGACCTCAGAGCCTGTGAATAGAGACTCCCCTGGGTTTCTTTGTTTCAAGGTTCCCACGCTTGAGTCCACGTGACTCATCCCCCACCCCCACCCCCACCCCCCGCACCACCTTCTCTTATTTAGAAAATAAAACTCTTAACTCTCAGGCTGATAATCTTTTTTTTTTTTTTTTTTTTTGGTTCTTTTTTTGGAGCTGGGGACCGAACCCAGGGCCTTGCGCTTCCTAGGCAAGTGCTCTACCACTGAGCTAAATCCCCAACCCCTCAGGCTGATAATCTTAAATTTCTAGTACATTCTTGCCTAACACGTTGGATCACCACCTGTAGCGTTAAATTATATAAAAAAGGACGCACCATCCCACACTATGCCGGGCACCCGCGGGGTGTTCTCATCTCGGCTCTCTGACCCTTTGCTCTGTAATCTCTCCACCTGACTCACTAAGTTCCCATGGCGGGTCACTCTCATGTCAGCGCCACCCATCCAAATTCCAAGGCTGGCTGGGGTGCCCTGTACCTTTCTCTGGAACTCAGTTGTGTCACCGCAGGAAGGAAAACACCACACCAATCTTAGTTTAGAATCAACAGGTAACACAATCGCTGGGTGGGACAACTAACATCCAAATTAGTAAGCCATATTAAATGAAATCCTCCGGAAGTGGATCCCAATGGATCTGCCGCCTAAGCGGGGCTTCTAGTGTGTTACATCTTGTACCTCAAGTTCACCCTGTCCAAAAAGCCATGTGTCCCTTTTCTCCTCCTCTCTTCCCCTCTCTGACCTGGAAGTCCCGCCTACTCCTCACCCAGTGATTGGTCCTCTGAAATCTTTATTCATTAGGAGAAGAGCCTTGCCACATTATATATGTATAACATATTACATATTTATAAATAGCATACATTTTATATGTAGTATAAATTACACACACACACGCACGCACGCACGCACGCACGCACGCACGCACGCACGCACGCGCTTTCCTGAAGGAATGTAAAGTTGTTTGCAAATATGGAGAAAACAAGCAAAAGGGCCTAAGTTTGGGTGTGGAGGTGGCGTAACTGACGGAAAGCCAAGAGATGGGACACAGGTACAAAGTAAGTTTTGTACATCCATGACTAAAGTTGCTTTTTGGGGAGGGACAGTGAAGCTCAGGCCCTTGTACATGCTAGGCACGTGCTCTATAACTGAGCTCTGTCTCCAGTCCTAAAATTTCCTCTCCAAGTGTCATTGGACAAGTAGTATTTCTGAAATGATCCATACGTTTCTATTTGATTGCTAATATCTGATTTGATGCACACTTAAGTGAGATTTGATGACATATTCAATTTAACATTTCTAACGCAGACAGCACTCAAAATGTGATGATCTCATCCCACATTCTCCTAACAGAGATTGCTAAATGTCCTAGCATCTTTAATTCAGGTCTTGGTGCCATCAAATGACAAAAGACGTTTGTCACCCACATTATGCCAGCACAGCCTTCCGAAGAGCAGAGGGATGTTTTATACTTTGCACAATTCTATCTTTGTGACATTAAGACAATTTACAAAGTCCCAGTCTTGGAACTGGAGAGATGGCTCAGCAGTTAGGAGCGTTTTCTGTTCTCATGGAGGACCAGGGTTCAGTTCCCAGCACCCACACCACTGCTCACAGCTGCCTGCTGCTCCAGTTCCAGCTCTGGGGTCCCCTCTGGCCTCTGTGTCTGCCTGTACACAGTATTCATAAACACACATGCAGGCATACATACATACATACATACATACATACATACATACATATGTATAATAAACAAATAACATTAGAAAAAAACAGAAGAAAGAAAAAGTACCCGTCTCCCCATCTGACGCCAGGCCCAAGGACAGCTCTCCAAGGTTCTGTGTGTGTATCAAGTGTGTACTTGTATCAGAAGGATTTTTACTCTTTCTCTCAGGCCTTCCCTCACCATATAAAGACCCGCATGGATGGTGAAATCCTTACTTTTCCAAAGCCCTACCCAAAATGGCAGGTTTTACTTAAACATGAAGCATGGACTTCTTTTTATCAACGACAGAGCCTATTCTCTCTCTCTCTCTCTCTCTCTCTCTCTCTCTCTCTCTCTCTCTCTCTCTCTCTCTCTCCTCCCTCCCTCCTCCTCCCTCCCTCCAAGTTTAGTTACTGAACCATACTGAAGCATGGCATTCGCTGTGCTGTGGTCATGCTTAACTTGTTCCCAAACCAATAGGAATTCAACAACATTGCCTCTGACTAATTTTTAGAAACAGACATGTTCCAATCCTCTTTCCCTTCAGAACTGAGGCTTAACAAATGCCCCATGTATCTCCAGATATGACCTTAATCTTCAATTCATTCCTTCAAGAGGATTTTGGCAGCCCTCTCCTAGGGCTGGTCTCCTAGGTTTTGACCCCAACACTCAGGAGGCTGAGGCAGGAGGATCACGATGATCTGAAGGCCAGCCTGAGCTGTACTGTGAGTTTCAGGCCAGCCAAAGTTTCATGTTGAGTTCCTGTCTCGAACGAACAAACAAAATCCTACTAATTAGGACATCATGTTCAAAATCAAGGCTAACCTTTGAATTCCTTACGTCTTCAGTTTTTTTTCTTCTTCATATGAAGGGTTGTGCAGAACATTAAAATCTTTTCCTCTAAAATACACAGTCACATTTAAATAAAGGAAATCATGGAAAAATATTTCAGGAAAAATAAAGGTTTTTGGTTTGTTTTGTTTTTTGTTTTCTCTGTGCATTCCTGGCTCTCTTGGAGCTCATTCTGTAGACCAGGCTGGCCTGGAACTCACAGGGATCTGCCTTCCTCTTCCCAACTGCAAGGCTCAGGCCACCACTGCCCGGTCTTGTAAGTACATTTTTTAAGAAGACATGCTGTCTACTTTTTCTGTATTGCTGGGGGTTAAACATCTGACCTGTTGAAAGCTAGGTGGAATTTACTCACCGAGTAAAGACCCAGCCTTGTGAGGACTTTACAAACATCTGACTCCTTCAGTCGTGAACACCTAGCCACTTCCTCATCAGAACCAAGAGCATGGAGGAATTCATCTTTCCTCTTGGCCTTCATAGGAAGTAAAGGTTTTAAAATGCTTTAGGGAATTGTATATGGAGTTAACGAAAAACACACAACTTCACAAAATTTAAGGAGCATTTTCTACTTCCGGTGCCTCAGCTGGCAGATATTTCGCAGTGTCCCCACTGAAGAAGTACCTTTCTGGGCTGATGTCGTGCTGGGATTTCGAGAGATGACCGAGGCTGAGCTGAAGCGATTCCCCCGGTATGAGTTTGGCCAGGCTTTTACCACCCTGAAGTGTGAGACTTCTGCCTACCTCCCCTGGCTGGAGAAAAGGTTGGTTGAAATGTCTCTGCGTTTTATCCTGATTGACACGGTGATACATCACTGCACAGCCCCAGGGCTTTCTTGTCTGGTCTTGCGCTCACAAAGTCCCAGGGGTCTGAGGAAGCATGGGGAGAGCGTTTGCCAGGCGGGGACGGAGCTGGGAGCACGCTCATGATAACTTAGTGCCCTTGTTTGTCCCCATTCCCTCAGAGAAAAGCCAGTTACTAAAACCTTGGTTTCCGCAGTTCAGAAAATGGAGGCCCTTCTGAGAATACAGAGCTTTAGTTCTTTAGATGGGGAAAAAATATCGTATATTAATCATAAATTATTGCTTATTTTTCTCATCTTCCGTAAAATAGCTTCGCTTTTTTTATTGTTGCTAACGTGTGAGGAATAAGAACTTATCTAAAGTGTATCTTGCTTCTTTAAAATTCACACTTCAAGCCTTCGACCGTTGCTCATTTTGGCTTGGTTTCAGGACATCCTGGGTCTAGCCCCTTAGGACACACAGAGAGAGCGTTTACATTCGAGACACATCAATAAAACTCTTGCTGATTTTCTCAGCCGTTGCACGTCACTGGGGGGGCAGGGTTGGGTGGGGTTGTAAAACGTAAGCGCCTTCAGTCCCCAACTCTGGGTGTGGTGTAAAGAACCCATTTCTAAAAATGTTTAGGGGCTGGAGGCATTTTGATATTGAGTTCTCTTTTTGTGTTGTGTCTTAATATAACTTACAAGCCTGGTATCTGGCCAGGTGGCCAATATGGTGGATGACAAGGGTTACCTGGCCCCCTTTTCTCTCATAAAAGCCATTGTGGAACACGGCAGGGCCTCATAGCAGCCCAAGGAGAGACCTTCAGGCTGTTGGGAGGTGGGGCAGCGCAGGAATTGGACATCTGGGGCTCACTCTGTGGGCTGGGCAGACCCAGATGGGTAGACAGCCAGTCCCTGCTGCTCCTTGTGCTTGGACCTGTTCTGTTGCCTCCTACGCCTCTCCCCCACAGCGCGAGCACTCAGCCTTCTGTGTCCTGATTCAAAGGGGGAACATTCCTCTCAGCGAGCGTTGGAGCAACGGCTTCAGTCTCCGTGCTAGCTAGAAAATTACAACCCAGGAAAAGCGTATTATTTTATTATAACTTAGATCGTTCATTCTTTTCCAAAACCAGCAAAGGTCTTCCACCCCCTTCTCAAACATTGCCCAGTAATGCCTACAACAACCTGACGGGCTAAGGCCCTCAGGGGTTTAATCACCCATGCAGGTAATATTTTATATCTCGGGACATTTAAGTCACACACTTGGTTGGATTTTTGCTTGCCACCCCAGGAAATGAATCACAGAGGCAATAAGTCTCCTGCCAGGCAGCCTACCTAAATAAATTATTCTGAAGGGAGCAGAGCCACCCTGCATTTGATGGCATCTAGAGGGCTTGGTGCTTCCTTTCAGTGCTGGAGGCCTGTAATTTAGACAGGCTGACTCCTTTCCAGGACGCCATGGCCCACACAGATCCCCTCGCTCACCTCCCTGCCCACACTGTTGGCTTCTCTGCTGCCTTTTCTGGGCAGGGGTGGAATCCCCGAGTTTTTCCTCGCATTCTTTGTTTGTTTTCCTCCCACCTGCCTGACACCCGTGAGTTCCGTGATTATATTGAAATACACACCCACACTGCACATCACCTAGGGGACAGGCTGTCCCAGCTTTATGCTCGACCAACTTGCAAGGGCCTTCTCTTGTGTGTGGTGCAGACCCCTGTGCTCCTCTTTCTCAGCGCACGCTGGGCCTACTGGAACACAGCCCACCTGAAGCTGCCTTCGGGATTGCCACCCCACCCTACCTCCCGTCCTCCAGTGTCCGTCAGGGGAGTGTGAGACCAGTGCTGACACAGTTGAATGTGTTCACTGTTGGTTTCCCTGGGTAAAAGCAAGGCTGAATTGAGAGGACACTGTCAAAGGCAGAGAGGACAGCGCCCGCTTTGCCTGATGCTGGTATACACTTCATAAGGAACAGCTGAGCTGCAGGATGCCGGTGCGGTGGCCTCTGTGGGTTTATTAGGGCCTGCGCCTGCTCAGAGGTATCCTCCTGGCTGCATCAGCTTCCTCACCACCACCTCTACAGAATAAGGGAACACGACTGTTCCCACTTCAGGCCTATCTGCCTATAAAACCGCTGGGCCACGACGTCCACATACCCTCCCAGAGGGACCGAGGGACCAAGGGACAGAGAGCTGCTTTATACCTGATGCCTCGTGTGCTCGGAGTGATCTGTCTGTATTCACAGAGTCCGCCAGGCTGGGATGGACACTCCGAAAAGTGTGCCTTAGCGTGCAGTTCATTGTGAGGGAGTTAGTGACAGTCAAGGCAGAATTAAACCATATGCACCTGGCGGCCTTGTCAACCTAAAATACATTTTAAAGCACTAACTCTGGGAGCTAGGTCAGGCGTAGCAACAGGACGCGTTGCTATGAAGAAACTAGGTTTCCCTTTAAGACCTGCCAACTGAAGCTTTAAACTAGGCTTCTCTTGGTTTTGAACAAATTGACCAAATTTGGGATTTTTGGATCTCTGATGAGAAGGTGCTGTCCTTTGGCTTGAGATGTGGGAGTCAGCTTTGAAACCCGACTAACAATGCAATCCTAAAACAACTCTCAAAGTTCCGGTCCTTGAGCCCAGCCTGGGCCCTCCTGACCCCACTTCATCTTAACAGTGAGGCTTCCAAGCCTCTAGCTGTTTCTCACCTCCCCACTCCGAACCTGTTTCCCCATGGTGGGTGATTAGAAACTCATTCTGATTGACTTTAGAGACCCGCACCAGGGTCGCCCCTATTCATTCTCCGGTGGGAGGAGACCTGACTCCACACCAAGAGAGATGGCCTCCTTCAGATACTGAGTGGTTAGGGTCAGAGCTCCTCGCAGCCCTAATCAGCCGGTTTCGCTCCATCCTCCATGAGACAATTAAACCCACGAGCAATGGTTAAGAGAAAAGCAAGGCAGAGAAACCAACAAAACAAGAAAAAGGAGCATTGTTCGGTTTAGCCACATTGTAATAAAGACACAGAGGTCTACTCCGCCCTCCCCAACCAGAGCCACCTGCAGGGTGCTAAAATTAGATTCTGGTTTAAAGAGAGGGCCAGAGGTCTGTGCAACTCAGCAGCTCTGGTCAGGGTGTGGTCTGGGTATCACATTGTATCCAGCTGCGGTCTTTTCTGCTCGTGTTCTAACCAGTTGTAAGGACTACCTCAATCTCTTTCCAGGAGACACTTCTCCCTCTGTCTAACACAGGGCTTCAGCATGAGATTGCTGGGGGGAAATGTCAGTTTCTTGGGGTCCATTTTCAACAGTCTGATAGCTGAAGCAAGGGTGAGTGGGTGGGAGGAACAAGTGTCTTTAGACTATCTTTGCGATTGCCAGGATTCATTCCACATTCAGCTCTGAATCCCAATTCCGGGCAGCCCCGCTCAGCCCCCAGCCTCCTCCCTTCTATTGGAATCGATGCTCTCACCCTCTGAGGCAGGATGCGCCAATGCCTGAGAAGCCCAGCCTCCTCCCTCTCCTCTAGCTGCAGAAGTTTCCCGGCCATGCAGTCTGCAGAGACATAACCCCAAGTCTTTTACCTTGTCCCCAGCATCGACTAAATCTGCAAAAGGAGCTTTCACCGTACAGCTTAGCAATGCAGAGGGTTACTTGGGTAACATTCTCAAAATAAGGTATAATCTGTCTCAAAGGAATGTTTGTCAGCTTAGAAACCACTTAAGATTTAAACGATTTAAAAATGTCTAGTGTTCTTCCTTTCCTCTTCACCAAGTTCCTATTTAAAAATTAGACTGGTCTCAGTAGGTCGGCTCTGGGTGAGGTGGGTCCCAGGGCACGGTTGGGCAGCTCCGTGGGGTGGGCTCGCCTCTGCACTGAGCTGCCCCCTCCTCCCTGCCCTGCCCTCCCACCCAAAGCTCTCTGCTCCCTCCTGCCAGTTCTCACTGCAATATTTCTCCAACAGAGCACCCCGTTCTGCCTCAGTGCTCTGAGTCAATACAGCTCCCTTCCCTTTAGGGATTCTCAGGCTGTGCTGTGCTCCCTCTACAGGATGGGGTCTCCTCAGTTGCCAGACGTCCAGAGGAAAGTGATGGACCCCAGCTTCTATAATAGCATATATATATATATATATGCTATTACATATATATGTATATACATACATAAATATATATAATGATATACACATATATACATACACATATATACATATACACATACATACACACACACACACACACACACACACACACACATATGGGTGGGCAGCACCATGTACTCACATTCTGACCTGTCTCTGGACGTGCACAGCAAGTTTCTTCCACCAGATCCCAAAGGGACCCAGCACAACAAGCCTGGCCAGGCCTTCCAAAAGCCCAGCCATCTGTCTGCCTCTTGGCTCCTCTCCTGTGACACGTTGGACTCTTATCCTAGCTCCTGGCAAGGGCTGTTGAAATGGAAAGGAACATTTGCATATATTGAATTCTTTCATAGACCTAACTACTGTTTGAGCAGAGCACTCCCATGTCCCTGAGCTACAGTTAAGGAAACGAGTTCAGTGAATTGCAGAAAATTACATGAACCCTAAGGCTGGGAAGTCCACTCATTTCCCCGAATTAGAAAAATAACCCTGAGCTCAGATTTGAACGATGGAGCACAGGGCAGAATGTTCAAAGACTAGCCCACAGAACCCAGAGCCTATTGAAAGAAAGACAAAGCCAAGATAGCATTTAAAAGGAGCAACCAGGTAAGGCCATTAAAGAGTCTGCATGGTTGTATTAAATATAAGCGACCAGTGGGTGTGGAGCATATCTCGCGGGCGTGGAGCAGGTCTACCCACAGGTCACAGGGCCTCGCTTGTGCTTTATGGCGATAAACCTTGTTTTTCTAGGAAAGCAGCTGCAGCAGCTGTGGTGCGTCGACGGCATTCGGTCGACGGCATCCGCATCAGTCCCGCTCCAGATGTCTGCTTTCAGTTTCACAATGAGCTGACTCGGGTGGCCGCGCAGCAATATGGCGGAGGAGCTTAGCGAGGCTGCTGGGTTAACAAGCTTACAGGGACAGTGAGGAGTAGATGCTTGCTCCCCAAGTCTTTCCTCGGTGCTTGTCTGCTTTTTCGACAGTTTCATGCACATAAGGACTTTTAGTTGTTTTCGATTCTCATTACCCTCTCTCGTGCCTCTCCCTCCTCTGTCGAAACCCTTTGTCCTGGTTTGCTTTCTGCTGCTGTGAGAAAACGCGGTCAAAGCAACTCGGGTGGGAAAGGGTTTCTTTGGCTTTTATGTTCTGATCACAGTCTGTATCATGAAGGAAAGTCAGGACCCAAAGCAGGGAGCTGATGCAGACGCCATGGATGGGTGCTGCTTACTGGATTGCTCTGCATGGCTTGAAGGGACACCAGGACCACAGCAACTCTTAGAAAGGAAAACACTTCACTAGGGCTGGCTTACAGTCCAGGGGTTTAGTTCCTCACCCTGACGGCGGGAAGCATGATGGCATGCAGGTAGGCCTGGTGCTGGAGAAGGAGCTGGAGAGCTCTATATCTGAATCTACAGGTGGCAAGAAGTGACAATGAGATACTGGTCAGGCTTGGGCTTCTGAGACCTCAAATCCCACCTCCCTAGTGACACACAAAGCCACACCTACTCCAGTGAGGCCACGCCCCCTAATCCTGCCGCTCCCTGTGAGCCCAAGGGGGACAGTTTTATTCAAGCCACCATGCTTAGTCTGCATTCTTACATAACCCAGGACCACCTGCCCAGGGATGGCCCCGCCCACATCAATCTCCACTCAAGAAAACGCCCAGCAGGCTTGCTCACCGGCCAATGTGATGGCAGCATTTTCTCAGGTTCCTTGTTTCAGTAACTTTTATCAAGCTGACAAAACAAAACAAGACAAGACAAGACAAGACAAGACCAAGCAGTTCACCTTTCTTCCAGACAGCTTCTGGCCTACTTTTGTGTAATTTTTTCCCCCTTTTTGTGACCTACTGAGTTTAATTAAAACGTGTGTGTGTGTGTGTGTGTGTGTGTGTGTGTGTGTGTGTGTGTGTGTGTGTTATTACTAGAACATGGGCAAATTATCGGTGGCTACCCCACTGAAATGAACATTACCTCCTCCTCCAGAAACTACCGGGGAAGGACAGGGCTTCATGACCCCCTCCCCATCCATGAGGAAACGTCGATGGGCCCTGTGTGCAGGTCGCCTGCAGGTCACCACAGCTGCTGCCAGTCCATGGTTACAGCAGCCAGATAATGTCCAGAAGGCCTCCCCCACAGCACTCCTCCCCACCTTATACACCCAACGAACATGATCTCGGCTTCCAAATTGTCCCATGGAGAGAGCAGAAATGCATGTCCTGTTCTCACTCATTGAAATCACTGCACCACACTAAGCCTTTTCATGGTTATTCATGGATGCTTGCCAGGGTCCCAGGTAATGCCAAGGCCGTCCACTGATTTTCTGAATAACAGGCAAGGATGCGTAGGGTGAAAATTAGTGCCTGAAACGGCCTCTCCGGCTGAATGGAACGCACACTCCAGGTTCGAATTACGCAGGGCTTAGCATAACTGGGCCTCCTATAAATATTTAGAATATAATACATGAATCAAATCCAGAGGTTTCCAGCTGCCCTTCAAATTGCTCAGTGGTGAAGTGGTCCCCGAAGTGGGAGGAATGTGGCGGTTTATGGGATCATCAACCACCCTCGGGAGAGCTGTGGAGAAGGCAGCTGTCCGGTCTGTGACACTGGGGAGCGCCAGTGCTCTCGGGTCCCTCCTCTACTTGTGGCAGGCGATTTTGAGAAATGGGACGAGTGTCAGAAGGCCAGTTCCTCGTAGACCCCATTTGAACTTCCCAGTTAGCAGGTGGGCACAGAAAGTCAGAGTCTTTTCTTGTTGAGTTAAAATCAGCAATGAACCTGTACTACCATTTCTAGCCACATCTATATGCTATGTCCGGGAGGTTCTGACTTTTCTCGTGTTTTCTTTCTTGTGAAACCTTTGTTCATCTGGAATGGCAGAAGGATATGCTGAGAACTGGCACGTGTACTTCTGCTCTCTCAGAGGCAGGGTACAGCCACCAAACCTCTGTTTGTGCTGCCAGTCATGCTGTCCCCACGTTCTGTCTTGAGTGACAGCAGACAGGGAGACAGATGTCTCTGTGGTGCCAGTCTATTTGTTGGAGTTATCCAGAGATGGAACCGATCGTGTGTTTGTGTGTATGTGTGTGCGTGTATGCATGTGTGCATGCACATGTGTGTGTGTGTGTGTTCACATATCTGTATGCTAGAACTTCACTCTTTCACTCTCTCCCATGTCTAGGGCACCACATCTTATAACATTTTTGTCCCTCTTAGCAATGTTTTGCTTCTAGATCACCAACCTGCATCTGCCGAACAGAAACTGCCAAGAATTTCTTATACTAAATCCCCCTGTATCCTATAAGGAACCTAGGAATAAGATTACAGGATTACAAGGGATTAAGATTATGATGACAAGATTACCGGGGTTACTTTTTATATATAAAATGGCTACAGAATTTCTACATTCAGTATGAAAAGAGTTGCTGGGATGGGTGGTGGTAAGGGTCATACAGCAACACAAGTGAGCTTAGGCCACTGAGCTGTATACTTAAAAATGGCCCCTGTGGTGAGGTTTTACACTGTGTATTATCCTACGATTCAACCACGATTACAAGACTTGGCTAAGCCATCCCTTCTCATTATTAAAGCATTTGGTCCAACAACAAGCTGCTGTTTACTCCGTCAGCTTTCTATACGGTTCCTTTCGTGAACATCCCTCCTACCCTGTGAGCAAGCATGTGTTTATGTGTGTGTGTGTGTGTGTGTGTGAGAGAGAGAGAGAGAGAGAGAGAGAGAGACCGAGAGAGAGAGAGAGACCGAGAGACCGAGAGACCGAGAGACAGAAAGACCGAGACCGAGACCACCGAGACCGAGAGACAGAAAGACCGAGACCGAGAGACAGACAGAGAGAGACAGAGAACACGGTGCAACCATCTACTAGAGAGAGCTGAGGAATACCAAGGCACGTGCAGGAGTTAACAGCGGGTGGCAGCAGAGGGGGGAAGCAGTCTCTGAACAGGGAATGTTTGGGGTTTAAAGCACAGACCAATTCGGTACTTGTTTTGCATCAAGATAGAGGAACTCTGTGGAACGTTACAGGAGCACGACACGGTTGATTTTCTTTGTTTTGGATTTCCAAAGATTAACCGTAGGGGTCTCCGCTGGCCAAGCGCAGAGCCAGACTGCGGTGCGAAGAGGAGAACCCTCAGAGTGCCTGGAAGCCTGTTGTTCCAGTCGTTCTTCATTTCTGGGAAGTGGGTGAGCGGTGTCTGCCAAAGCTCACCCCAGTCTCTCTTTCCCAGGATAAAGGGAAGTGGAGGTCTGCTACTCACCAGGAGAATAGAAGACCTGTGGGAGCTGCAGCCATCTTTTGATATCGTGGTCAATTGCTCAGGCCTGGGAAGCCGACGACTTGTGGGAGACGCCACGGTTTCCCCGGTTAGGGGCCAAGTGCTCCAGGCACAGGCCCCTTGGGTGAAGCATTTCATCCGCGACGGGGGCGGGCTGACTTACGTTTACCCTGGGACCTCTTATGTAACCCTGGGAGGGAGTAGACAGACAGGAGACTGGAATCTCTCCCCGGATGCAGAACTTAGCAGAGAGATTTTCTCTCGATGCTGCGCTCTTGAGCCTTCCCTCCACAGAGCCTGCGACATAAAAGAGAAAGTGGGCCTGAGGCCCAGCCGGCCGGGTGTGCGTCTGCAGAAGGAGATCCTAGTCCGGGGCGAGCAGAGGCTGCCTGTGGTCCACAACTACGGCCATGGGAGTGGGGGCATCTCAGTGCACTGGGGCTCTGCTCTGGAAGCCACCAGGCTGGTGATGGAATGCGTCCATACTCTCAGGACCCCAGCTTCCCTATCAAAGCTGTAGCTGACACCAGATAACAGCAGCGAATCCAGGCGATATGGGTCGAAGCACAATTCGAGGTCCATACCCGGCCTCGTAGCTTTCCGGCTGCTCGAAAGTTAAGTCAGACCTTTGTTTCCGAATTAGAAACTGCGCAACATATATCAGTAGACATAGAAAGCCAGTCAGGACAGTGGGGGCGCAGAGCTCCTTTTTTTTGGTCAAAATACGTATTATTTAGAAATACCTGTTCTAGGGCTGGAGAGATGGCTCGGGGGTTAAGAGCACTGACTGCTCTTCCAGAGGTCCTGAGTTCAAATCCCAGCAACCACATGGTAGCTCACAACCATCTGTAATGAGATCCGATGCCCTCCTCTGGTGTGTCTGAAGACAGCTACAGTGTACTTATATATAATAAATAAATCTTTTTTTAAAAAATACCTGTTTTAAAGAGTAAGATTTGGGGAGGATCGAATGCTAATTTATAAGGATAATGTAAGCGACGGGGATTTTTGTGTCTTTGGCTCATAAGCACACAGGAGGAGATTAATGTATGGGGAATACTTGGCTCCCTGTCAGAACTATGCGTGATCCTCTCAGGCCACAGAGCCAACCAAGGAAGTGTTGTCCTCTCACTAGATGGGATCACAGACGCAGACCTCCTGTATTTAACCCCAGGCAGAGCATGGCTACCGTCAGCGTCAGCGTCAGCGTAGGTGGCTTCCGCTTCCTGCAGTCAGCTGGTAATGGTGGTAGCCGACAAAGGCGGAGCAGCTTCGCGTCTGTCCCTGTGTGTTTTGTTGTCTCTGGGACCAAACACCGAACAGAAACAACCTAAAGAATTAGTTTGCTCCTAGTTGCGACCTATCGCGCCAGGGAGGGCCCTGTAGAACAGAGCCAGAACAGAGCCGTTCTACTCCACCTCTGTAAGAAAGCAGCGTGAAGAGGTAGCAGGGCAGATGGGTGAGAAGTGGCGTCTAAGCACTCGTTCCCAGATATCTGCTCCTCACCCCAACTCTCCTCCCATACCTCTGCCTTCTCCCAATAGCTCATTTAATTCTCCAATCTGTCAGTGGACTAAGTCAATTAGGTCATCCGTATCTAGAAGCACCTTAGCCCCACCCAAAGGGGTGCTTTAGGACTCTCCCCCAGCAAGCCCCTGTCTTTTCAAGCTGCCAATGGCGGTTTACTGTAGCAATCGCGGAGACTGCGGACTTCATTACCACAAATGATCAAGAGCTGGCTGGCTGCGCACGGGATGAGCACTGTTGAAGATGGAATCGTCTACGGAACCAAGGAGCTAATTTGCTAATGGAGACAGAACAATCATTTTAAATGACAAATGGCACAAAGTGTTCCTTCTGACAAAAAGTACTGAGGAGAAGGGACTGTGTCTTGTGATAATGTTAAGTGGGAGAATTGCTGAGTTGAGTAATTTAGCTTAGCTCCTCCCTAACTTAGATCTATTCAGAGCCTTTAACCTCCCCCGTGGATCTTTGGGAGGGTTTTTGGCCTGGGAGAATATGTATCATTCATTGAGGTAAGCAGTCCTGGTCAGGGACGCCATTACATTTTGGAGAGAGGTGCGCTTTTTTTTTTTTTTTTTTTTTTTTTCCCTTTTTTTTTTTTCCGAGCTGAGGACCGAACCCAGGGCCTTGCAGGCCATAGGCAAGCGCTCTACCACTGAGCTAAATCCCCAACCCTGAGAGGTGCTTTTTGTGTGTGGATAATAAAGTCTGTTTTGAACCTCCTAGAAGATATAGGATTGGCCATAAATACAGGGACAGGGCTGGAGAGACGGCTCTACAGTTAAGATTTCTTGTTGCTCTCCCAGAGGACAACAGTTTGTTTTCTAGAGCCCATGAGGTGGCTACAGTTTCCTATAACTATAGCTTCAGGGTTTCCAACACTCTCTTCTGGCCTTTGTAGACACACACACACACACACACACACACACACACACACACACACACCAAGTCTTTAAAAGTATTTTAAAATGTATGGGTGAGAATTTTATTTTTGCTTTTTGTTTTTGTTGTTGAGGTTTTGTGTGTGATTTTGTTTGAAGAGAATACTGGGCTGGGGCTTCAGACAAAACACTGTTTAATGGGCTACTAAAATTCTCGCTAACCAAGCAGGCTCATTCCTACTGATCTCCACCAGGGGGCGATGTTGTATCAATCTCAAATAAACCAGAGCATCTGAAAATTTAGAAATGACAATAAAAAGTGGATAAGAAAGTGTGTGGCGTGTGTGAGGTTTTTTCGTTAGTCCTTCTCCTCCTCTTCTTCCTCCTCTTCCTCCTCTCCGCCCTCCTCCTTCTCTCCCTCCTTCCTGTCTTCTTCCTCCTCCTCCTCCCTATCCTCCTCTTCCTGCTTTTTGGTGTGGAGACTTCAGAGTTTCTATGGCCAAAATTCAACTATTCTGAATTATATTTAAAGTAGGCAAGAAATGCATGTGTTTACATGGAGAACGTGTGCATTGCGTGGGAAATGTAGCATGAAAACCGGCATTTTAACATGACAAGGTAACCTTTTTCATGGTTAAAAATAAAAAAATTAAAAAAATACCAACGGGTGCTGCTGGGCACAGCGGGCGTCTTGTCCTTCACGGGGCCATTAACGTTGTTCTCATACAATGTATTTGATCATGTTTCCCCTCCCCCAGGCAACCACAGGCTCTCCTCACTTCCCTACCCCACACACCTTTGCGTTTTCTCTCACAAAACACACACAAGAACTCAAAACTGAAAAAAAATGTAACCCCCCAACCTTAACAAGACAAAAAAAAAATAATAATAATAATACTGAAAGAAACGGACAAAAGCAAAAGACCCAGTTTTTGTTTTTTGTTTTTTGTTTTTTTTTTAAAGGGACCCAAGCAAAACTCCAAGCCACGAATTAATTTTGCTTTGGCCTGCTTTGGCCTGCTGTGGCGCAGGGCTGACACGCCCAGGGCCACAACAACGGAGAAAACTGACTTCCCCTTCCCCATCAGGTCTCAGTTGTAAATGGCATCTTGGGAAGGGCTCAGGACCTGGGGCTACCGCCCCTCTCAGTGCTGGGACCCCACGTGGCTTGAACAGGCCTTAAGCGTCCTCTACCGCTCCTTGCGCTTTGTCAAGGCCGCAGCTTCCGCGTTTTGCATCTCGAGTCTCCCACACTCCATGACCTCTCCCTGCTTGCTATTCCGGTGTAGAGCTGCACACCCTTTTTATATCTCTAAAGCTCCACACTCTAGGATTGAAAGATCAGAGGCTTCCTGGCTACCTGCCCCGGTTTCATTGTCACTAATTGCTAAAGGCTTCCTTGGCGTTTCTCAAACCGTATTACTCATGTTGGTCATGAGCTGCCAGTCTGGGCTGCATCTTAAGATTACATGGGGAGACGGGGGTGGGGGCGCCTTGCTCTGTTACAGAAGCATCCTTAAGACAAGGGGCTGGGTGGGGGAGGGGGAGGTGCTGTGTGTGGCATTAGTGTGTGTTTAGCGCTGTCCGCCGGGCTTGGCTGCGGAATCAGGGCACTGTCTCTTTTTCATTTAGAGCTCCTGCTGCGGCTATAATCCTTTCCTTCCCTCTCTCCCTTGCCGCCATATTGCACAACTAGGAGAGTGTGCTGGCTTCAGCAGTACACCCTCATGCCCTCTGGACAAGGTGAGAATTAGCATGGCTCTCCAGAAACGCTGGAAATCTCCTCGTCGGCTCGACGTTAGCTGCTGAGAGACAGCTGCCTGTCGGAGAGACGAGAGACAACAGAGCTCTGAGACATGACCTGAGCCTTCTGTGCAGGAAACCACCCCCCTTATCTACAAGAGGCAGCACAGAAAGCAGCCTGCAGAGGGTTAGACGTGCGGGGCTCCAATCCGGAAGCCTGAACAATCACGTCTGTAAGGACGGACACAAAATGCCCAGAGCATGGTTGATAACCAAGATCTTTCTTAATGTTGTCTCTCCTTCTAACTTTGGATCAACCCAAGAAATCAAACTCTGCGCCGCTATCCAGTGACGGTGGATGCCTTGCCTTCGTGGACGAACCTCTTGCTGTTTCCCACGTGGAAGGTCTCCGGTCATGACGTTACTGATGCCTCCCTCTTTTCTATTCCTAACTCCTCTGCCTCCTTAGACAGCCGCCAAACGCAAGGGATTCGGGCCGACTCCCACACACGCACTAAAGAACTAGCCCTCACTTCTCTTTTGGCTGGTATGTTAGTCAGCATTCTTCAAAGAAATAAAGCCAAAAGATTTATCACAAGGGGGGGGCATGTCAGATCACGTGATCGTACAGGATGTCTGTAAGATCTCTGTTCTGCTGATGACGCAACGCACCACCTCCATCCACTTCCAGTCCAGGCCCGAAGCCTGAGACCCAGGGCAGCTCCAGTCTGGGTGCGAGGGTCGGGAGTGCTGCTGTCTGAGGCCAGGTGATAGCCCAGTTCCGGTAGAGAAGAGATTCATCCTTCCTTACTTTCCTTCCAGCCGTTCAGGCCCGCACTGTCTGGCTCATGCCGCATTTCAGAATTCAGTCTGAAGTCTGTCTTCGGAGTCATTTCATCAACTCCAGCCAGCAAGATGGCTCAGTGGGTAAAAGCACTTGCCACTTAAACCTGACTGTGGGCCAGGGAACCGGGGCCCGGGAGGAGCAGGTCAGGAGCAGGAGTGGGGTCAAAGCCTGTGTCGTCCATCTTTTCCCCACCAGAGGAGGCCACATAGACGGGCAGCCAGGTTAAACTTCCTGTCTCCTTACAAGGTCATGTCCAGCAGCACCTGGAATTCCTCTTCACGTCGGTATCCCCAACACCCTAGCCCTGGCCAATGACATATACTCACCCGTATAACCTCTAATCCCCCAGAGGTTTAAATAGTCTTTGTTCCCCCAATAAACAGAATCAGTTCTCTGAAGCTGTTTCCAAGTGTGCGTTTTTCGTCTGCACACTCACGGTCGGTCAGGATCCTGTCTGCACACACCGCATTCTGCTGAGAGCCTCTTCCTCCCGTTCAGCCTGGTGCACCACAGGCCTGGCTACCCTGAGCAGGAGAAGCAGACAGCGTTGGGCACCTGACAACCTAAGTTCATCTCCCAGAATCCATAGCAGAACCCACGGAAGAAAGGAAACTGATTCAGATTCTCAACTCTCCTGGAGACATTCCCATTTCCACAGACCCATGTTCACATGTGTACCCGTAACCCAGGCAAGTCAGCACTGGAAATAAACCATCTACAACTAGTCCCGATTGCTAAAATTTCACGTTTATGTAAGCAGAATGTTTTATTAGGGAGTGCTACCGTCTGAGAATGGGCCACCTGTTTTATTTCTTTGTTTCCAATTTCAGACCCTCGTTTATGATTTTTTTGGTGCTTTGTAGATGTGGAGGACAACTGGTTTCTCTCTTAAATCCCTGCTTTCAAGTGGCTTTGTGGCTGAGTGAGCGCCTGCTGTGCTGTGACCTGGGGCTCAAGGCTACTTTGAGACCGTCATTGTCAGCGTGGCGCTTCTGTGGACAAAGGTTATGTTCAGAGTTTGGGATTTTATTCACTTGGAAAGAAAAGATGTTGAACAGAAAGGACACAGCCCAGCTGGGTGTAATGTATAGAATATAAGCTATTTTTAAAATGGCACATATTCCTGTTACAGAATAGACACTTTCAAATGAGCCCTCTTTTCTCCCTCTCTCCTCTTCCCCTCTCCTTTCTCTTTGCTTCTTCCCCTTTTCTCTCCTTCCTCCTCCTCCCTCTCTTCCTTCTTTCCTCTACCCTTTTCTTTTTCTCCTGACCTCAACTTCTCTCCTCTTCCCCTCCCTTCTCTTTCTCCTTTACCTTCTCCTCATTCTCCTTTTCTCTTCTTCTTCTTCCTCCTCTTCCCTCTCTTTTCCTTGTCCTTTCCCCCTCCTCCCCCTCCTCCCTCTCCTCCCCCTCCTTCCCCTCCCTCTCCTTCCCCCTCCTTCCCCTCCCCTCCTTCCCCTCCCCTTTCTCCTCCACCACCACCACCACCACCACCACCACCACCTTGTTTTTATTGAGACAGGATCTCACTATGTAGTTCTGGTTGTCCTGGATGTCACCATGTAGACCAAGCTGGCCTTGCACTCACAGAGATCGTCCTGCCTCTGCCTCTGCCTCCCGAGTGCAGGGATTCAAGGCGTGGACCACCACACCCAGCCCTTCCTTTTCCTTTTTTTGAAGCAGGGTCTGCTGCACTGTCCAGGCTGGCCTGAAACATTAATTGATATTTAAGTCAAATTTTCTCAGTCAGTTAGTAGTTGTTAGAAATAAGACAGACTGGTAGAGCCTTGCCTGCTGGGAGTTGTAGTTCTTACAAACCTGCTACAAGCTTGCCTGCTGGGAGTCGTAGTTCTTACAAACCTGCTACAAGACTCAACTAATGTCAAGTATTTGAAACGAACGCAGCCCTCCTAGTATTTTTTTCCCCCTTCAATTTCCTCTCATCTTTCTTCTTGAATGGGTGAGGGATGGAGACACTTTTGAAGCCGGTTTCCTCAGGATATCACTCATCGGAGGAAAGCTGATTGAGATGTTTAAATGGTACCTTTCTTCTTGAAAAATCTCAGCAGTTTGCCGCCAGGCCTGGGGGTTTTATTATCCTAAGTGACTTTGCTGTCTATAAATCACAGCCCCAAGTAGCCAAAGGGAACACATTAACCAGATCCCTTCGAAATATAACAGAGGCTTTCTCAGTTGTTAGTGGAGCAATTGACTTCCTCAGCTCAGGGCACCTGATGACCTAGCCTGTAGCCATGCTGCTCACAACCTCTCTCAGCCCTGGAATTTAAGTTACCTCGGCATGTGTCTATGACATCAATCCTCTCCAAGTTTTCCTTAGTATTTCTCTTCACTCAGACCCGGGTCGTCTGGCCATCGGGTGCATCTTCTGACTGTGTAGGCCCCTTCTGGATCCCTGCGGGGACTCATCTCTGCCTCCTCGCCTGCGTCCCGAGCTTTTTAGTGAGAACAAGAACATTAGACATAGGACCAGTTGCAAGGAATAGAAAGCCCCTAAATATTTGCATAAATTAGCATAAAGGAAGCCAGGAGGTAGGCAGTTTAGGGCTGGTGTGAGGACTCCCAAGCTCCCTGTGCTCATGATAGGAGAAAGTCCAGCTGGTGAATCATTTTGTCTTCCCTCAAGGAAATGTCCCAGAAGACTCACATGACACTTTGCTTCCATGTTTTTGTGTGGGATTTCATCCCAGGATTCTGAGGAGATTCGAATGATGAGAATGTAGTCTGCCAACTTGGTGGCAAGAAAAGGCCAAGTCCTCACCTCTGCTTAAAATATTAAACTATACATCGAGTTTCACCAGCTGGAGTAAGAATTTGTTCTAAGTGGGCTGGAGAGATGGCTCAGAAGTTAAGAGCACTGGCTGCTCTTCTGGAGGCCCAGGGTTAGATTCACAGCACCCACAAGGTGCTCACCATCTGCAACTCAGTTACAGGGAACCGAACATCCTCTTCTGGCCCCGATGGACATCGGGCATATAGGTGGTGCACAGACACACACGTAGGCAAAACATCCACACACATAAAACAATAACAAAAATGTGCACCGAGGGATTTTGCAATGATTCCCAAGTGACCTCGAGTTCTAGACACACGTAGACTCTAGCTGACAGTCAGATTATTCAGACTGATGTGGTGGGAAATCAGACAAGAGAGAAGAAACCAAGACGGCAGAGAAGGAAGCTTGACAGGGGGCAGTGGAGGTCTGAGGATGCGTCAAGAATGGCTTCAGATCCTGACCCCTTGTGAAGTCTGAACGTGCACAGTCAGGTCTACGCTCCTCGGCAACTTTACATTTCAGAAAACAAAGGAAAGAGGGGTAGAGGAGAGAAAGAGGAGGAAGGGGGAGGGGGGGAAGAGGAGGAGGAAGGGAGAGGGGGGAAGAGGAGGAGGAAGAGGAGGAGGAGGAAGAGGAGGAGGAGGAGGAAGAGGGAGGAGGAGGGGAGGGAGAGGAGGAAGAAGAGGAGGAAGGGAGGAAGATGAGGAGGAAGAGGAGGGAGAGGATGAGGAGGAAGAAGAGGAAAGGAGAGGGGGAGACAGAGAGAGAGGAAGAGAGAAGGGGAGGGGGAGGGGGAGGGGGAGGGAGAAGAAGAGGGAGAGGGAGAAGGAGAAGGAGAGGGAGAGGGAGAGGGAGAGGGAGAGGGAGAGGGAGGGGGGAGGGGGAGGGGGGGGAGGGGGAGGGAGAGGGAGAGGAGAGGGAGAGGGAGAGGAGAGGGAGAGGGAGAGGGAGAGGGAGGGAGGGGAGAGGGAGAGGGAGAGGGAGAGGGAGAGGGAGAGGAGAGGATGTTCAGATCCTGTAAGGAGTGTCTGGCTGGAGAGGGATAACTCAGTGGTTGAGAACATGTTCTGCTCTTGGACAGGGAATAGAGTTCAGTGGTAGGGGGCTCGCTTAGCCTCTGCAGGTGATGAAAATCAAAGAAACCTGCTAGGCAGTGTAAGGCTGGGATCTAGAAAACGAGGAGATCTGCTTCTTGTCCTTGGCGAGTGGTTCTGTCTTGTCCAGAAGCAGGAAATGTCTTTGGTTTATGACATTTGTCCTGGCCAGGAGGTCAGAATTCCAGAAATGTTTAGGGGACCTGGTTTGCGTTTTGGCTTCTCGTTATTTTCTCTCTTTTACATAGCAACGCGGTAAACATGGTTTATTAAAAACGAGGGATTAGAGGTGGAAGACACCCAGAGGCTTGCCTGCAGCATGTGGAGGAGAAATAGGGGAGAAAGAGAAGCAGGACAGTCTGCGTACTGTGACTCGAGTTAGACACTCGAGGGCGGAGAGAAACAACCTGATGTGAGCATCCTGCACTGCCACCTGAGGCCATGGTGATGTCCCAGTCTGTGCTGCTGCTGACGGCCATGTCTGGGTCCAAAGCCATGCAGCAGCAAGGGTCTGTGTCAATGCCTGTGACCCGTGTTACCACCAAAGGCTGTGTGGACATTCCTGGTCTGGGCTGCTGCCTTGGACTATGTTGATGTCCCAGGGCTGTGCAATGCTGGCTGTACTTCTCACTGGCCATAGCGCTCAAGAGAGTAGGCCCAGTTAGTGGGAGTGGGAGTGAGGCAGCCCTGCCCCTCATCCGTCTTGAGGTGGTGTGGGAGTGGTTGAGCTGCCCCTTAAGGCAGGAAAGCAGGAGAGTTGGCCCTGCTCCTTGCTGACCATAACACTGGGTGAGCTAGCCAGGGCAGTGCTGGAGAGCTGGCTCTGGTGACATGGGTGTGGGAGAGCTGGCAGGCTGACCTACTCAGCTACCATCTAGTTCCAGATCCAGGGCTTTGAGGTGGTCCACCCCAATGTCTACCTCATCGGTGAACTGCTAGGGCATATGAAGGGGCCAGAGTCAAAACTGCAGGATCTCCATGACACAGGGCAACAACAAGATATCTGAGAGGAATCCCTGTGAGGATGCAGTATAGTGTCTCAAAAGCCAGGGCCTCGAAAAGACCAATGACTCACAGCAATGAACATTTGCAAATAAAGCTATGTGGACAAAGGGGTGTGCTGCATGACACATTGTGACATACTGCAGCGAGATTTTTGTTTCGTGTGTGTGTGTGTGTGTGTGTGTGTGTGTGTTTATTTTGAGGGGAGGTTGCAAGGGCAGAGGGTGGGGCAGGGAGATGAATGGGACTGGGGTGAATGATGTGATATTCATGAAGAATCAATAAAAAGTTTTATAAAAGTGAGTGGATTGCGGTGACACAGAAATAGTTCAACCATCCCCTACGACTGGGTTGACAAACTGCCTTCATAGAGGTCCTGATGGCAGCCGATCAAGGCCATGTTGGCTACAAAGGCTCTATTGTAACTACTTGATTCTTCAATGTTGCCATTGTAGCCTGAGAGGGGTCGTAAATGATGTGTAAACATATGGCCACATTGTGTTTCAATAAAGTTTTATTCGCAAAGCAGGAAGAAGTCTAGCATCAGCCTGAAGGATATTGTTTTGTCAATTCAGTCTTTAAGTTACATAGGACCAGGGAAACGTCTGATTTGTTTGACACTTTTACATCTAACTGAGGTACCAAGCCTGGTATACAGCAACATTTGTTGTATGACTGGTTGAGCAAATTATCACTGGACCGATTTCCCGACTTAAAACGAAGGATGTAGTAAGACCCATTTATCAAGATTTCTTGTTAGCTTTCTCATTGATTTTCCTTAAGAACTGTAACAATCTACAGAGAATACTACAATCATGGCCAGAATTCTTGGGTAGCTGAATTCGCTAAGCATCTTCTAGGGCTAGGCCAGCAAAGACCTTCTTGGGAGGAGACCCACCATCTCTGTGCTTCGGTCATTTCTACATGCATCCCTGGCGTGAGTCTACTAAGCTGAGGCTACGGTGTATGAGGTGCTTTCTGGCTGGGTCTTTTCCCCGAGCCTGTGCTCTTAGCTAAGGATGGAGTTCCTTTCACAAGATGAACAATATGGAAACATCAAACCTAGGCCAGGAAGCTTCCTTGACCTGGTAAGACTGCTTTGGTGCCTAAGCTCAGCCCTTCTTTGCACTGACCCCTGAGTCCTGCTGCCCTCTTGGCACCATCACGGGCACTGATCACAGGCCGACTCATCCACTGAGTTTGTGTAAGTATCATGCAGGTTGCTATAACAAAACCAAGAGATTCCTGGTCCACCCAACCAACAAGACTAGAACCTCTCCATTGGTGATGGTGGGCAGCAACATTTTCCACTTCTAGATGATCTGAATGTGCATGGAGGATGGACAGCCACAGATCTAGGTTTCTAGTCCTGGGGAGAACCACTGGTGTGTTTGCTTTAATGGATGCATGGATGTTTACACTCTATTCCAGCTCTCACAGCGTGTGGGAACCGGGCTGTGTCTCTGCGAGAGCTCAAGGATTTTTTGGATGACCCCCTCAGGGCTGGGAACATGGCTAGGACAGGCAGAGGGGACATAGTCTTCATCCCATTCCTGACGGCAGATTAGATCTGCGGTGAATTCTAGGTTTGAGGTTCTTCTCTCAGTATCTTGAAGACACTATCGCCTTATCTTCTGGCCCCAATTGTTGGCATAGGGAGATGTGATACAGGTCTATGTGTTGACATTTTGGGGTAACTGTCTTTTCTGGTTTTCCTCATGTTGCAGCTTGTTGTGAATACTGCACTCCACACAGCTTCATGTTTCCTCCTCCTGATCCATCCACACGAGGTTTTAATGTCTCTATTAATCTGGGGAAATCTCAGAAACGTCTTTCTCCATCCTGTTTGTTTTCTCATTGGGGAGATATTCACGAACTGTTTAATCATATTAGGGGAGAGTTGGTGCGTGCTTGTTTTCTCCTCTGGACAAATCTACAATCGTCTTACGTTGTGAAGGTATCTTGACTGCGTATTTCTCAAAATAAAAATGGTAACATGGAAAAGAAGAGGACTAACTGCTCTGAGTAGTTAGAGGACACTGGAGTGTTAGAGTAAATATTTAAAATCCTGGCCCGAGGTTTTTACCCCGCCTTAGACCATTTATTTCCCAGATGAAGGACACACACAGCCTTTATTTGTACAGTAAGCCCTAAACAGCACAGTAGCCAGGCAGCTGCCTCCCCACCATGCTGTTAGAATCTACTTTCCTATGGATAACCCCGAGTTATTACTACTTACTGTGTTCCATCTGGGCTGCTCTTAGCTCCAATTGGGCAGCCCTCAGGGCCATGCTCTCTTGACCCTTAACCCATGGCAGCTTTTTTCCTCTTCTCCTCCACCCTCTTCCTCTTAAGGTTCTCCTGTGACCACTATCCTGAGAAACCTAAACCCCACCTCTGTCTCTTCTGCCCAGCTATTTGACTGGTGGCACCTTTATTCACCAATCAGAATTATTTTGGGGCAGGGTCCCAGGGGATTATGTGCAGACTCAGGTCTTGGGGGCCCACGCTTAGCATTACAATAGACAGTGAAAGGCAAAACCTCAACATTGCGGGTCTTCATGAAGAGCAATTTTAGGATAGATTTAGTATGAGCAAAGCATGAAGCAGAGGACTGAGCTGTGAGAGTGTTGTATGGACATGAACACAGCAGGTGAACTTAAGCCTTCTGGGAAGAGAAGCTCATCCGTTACTTAAGGATGAGAGAGGTCAGATGCTGAAGGAAATAGTCCTTAGGGTTCTGAAAAGCCAAGCCCAAGTGTTAACTGGTGTACACATCACCCGTCACCCATGCAACCTTCCTGGCAGAATGGAGTTGTTCTAAAGAGAAGCTTGTGTCTTTCCTTGTGATTGTTGTAATGTGAAAACTGGTCCCTGGGAGACTGGAATGTCCCCCGGATTCTAATGCTGAGAGAAGGGGAAGCTGCAGCCTTGTGCTAGCCAGGGGTGGCACTTGTCTCTCAGGAAGAGTTTCTACAGTCTGACAACCTGTAAGCCACCTTGCAGGAGAGATGAGCCCAGACAATGACAGGTGGGGCCACATCTTGATCAGGACTTTGTAGCTCTCCGAACTTCTGACCCTCTGTTGAAACCTTCGCCTCACATCAGGACCATGAAGGTGGATGATCCCAGGACCTCTTCCCAATGCAGCCACACTGAGTAACTATCTGCTTTCTGCGTTTGACTATTACTTGTCTGTTCAGCTGGTCCATTTAGGACAGGTGGCCTAGTCCAGCTTGTTAGGTCTGCTGTTGGCGCTCAAGTTCCGACCCTAACAATTCTGGTAAACTGAGAAGCAGGGGAGAATGGTAGAGAGAAGTATTGTGCTGAGACAGCCAACTGCAGGCATGGATAATAGTCCGCTGGGCTTACTACCTGATGCCTTCGACTGTTCCCTGTACAGTGGGAAACAAATCTTTTGCTGTTAATGAGTGAGAAATTGTAGCATCGGTATGGAGAGACCCCAGAGAGCTCTGTTCTAGTTTGTTTCTGGTGCTGTGAAAAAAAAAAAGTCTGAGAAAAAGCAACTCAAAAGAGGAAGGTTTATTCGCTCACAGTCCCATGGTGGGGGAAATCACAGCGGCAGGAGTTTGAAATAGCTGGTCACAGCCAGAAGAGAGCCGTGATCGCCTGCATGTCTGTGCTCAAATAGTTCTTTTCGATCTTAAGCAGTTCGGCATCTCGGGCCTAGGGAATGGCGCCGCCCACAGCAGGTGGGTCTTTCCACCTCAACTAAAGCCATCAAAGATACTCAGTCCCCAACAGACACGCCCACAGGACAACCTAATCTAGACAACTGTTGAGACTCTCATCCCAGGGGATTCCAGAATGTGTCAACTTGTTAAAGCAAACAACACACTCTGACTATGGGCACATGCCATTGTTCATGTGATGCTTGGAGGTTAATGATCCTAAAGTCAATGCCTTGACTCTGCAAACTAATTAATTAATTAACTAACGAGCCACATTCATTAAATTCTAACAGTATACCTGGTGAGGTCTCAAACAAAGGAGTGCTGAAAGAAAGCTGTCTTCACACAATCGGAGCTTACACACAATCGGAGGATACGTGATTCATTAGCCCACTGCAGTCTAATGTTATACAGTCTGTGCTGTGAGGAAAAGCCAATTTTCTTTCAAGTGGGGGATCACCACTTAAAAGAGCTGTCGTTCTATTGTCGCACTTAGGTTGGGTTTGTCCTTGAGTAGACGCTGCCTGAAGTAGGGAACAGTACTCCGTGTGAGGAACTGAATGGAGGGCATTTCAGGCAGAGAGGAACACAAGCGCAGAGTCCCCAAGAGAGAGTGGAACGTGCTTGGAACACACAAGGAGAAGCAAGGAGGCCAGTGGGGTAAGGAGGCGGGAGAAGGCTGAGCCGCGATCCAGATCTGGTTGAGATCAGGTGGGATTGGAGCTGTGGGGGCCTCATATGTTAAGTGCAGTGGAAGCTAAAGATCGTGACGGCGTGATTTACGTTAATCTGGTTTACATTTGGAGAGTTGTCTTAGGGTTTTATCGCTGTGAAGGAACACCATGACCAAACCAACTCTTATAAAAGAAAACCTTTAATTGGGGCTGGCTTACAGTGTCAGAGGTTCAGTCTGTGATCATCACAGCAAGAACCACAGCAGCATCCAGGCAGACATGGTGCTGGAGGAACCGAGAGTTTTCTGTCTCGATCTGAAGGTAGCTAGGAGAGAGTGTCGTCTGCAGACAACCAGGAGGAGGTTCCCTTCCACACTGGGTGTAACTTGCACATAGAAGACCTCAAAACCCATCTATACAGTGACACACTTCCAACAAGGCCACACCTCCAACAAGGCCACACCTATTCCAACCAGGCCACACCTATTCCAACAAGGCCACACCTCCTAATAGTGCCAGTTCCCATGGACCAAGCATATTCAAACCACCATAGAAAGTAAACTGAAGAAGGGGCAAGAAAGCAAACAGGAAGGCAGGGCAAGAAACCCATTGCAATGATTCCAGTAAGGAGTGGAGGCATTCTGCATCCATTTTGAAGGTTGTACAGGATTTGCTATGAGTTGGACATTGGGGTGTGTAGTTTAAAAACAGAGAGAATGCTGACTCAGCAAAGTTTTGTCTGAACAGCTGCATTGATGAAACCACTGTGTTCTCAGGTAGAGAAGAGAGAGAAGAGAACATTCAGTTGCAAGACAGGAGTAATGGCTAATCTGGAGTTTGGGGCATTTGAGAGCTGTGTGGATATGTAGACCGTATGGGTCAACAGATGGTTCTGAGCTCAGGGCTAGCATAGAGGTATAAATTTTGGAGTTGTCGGGATATTTGAGGCTATGAGATTTTTATGGGGCCACCTGGGAAGTGTAATAAAAAGAGAGAAGAAGATGCTGGACAAGCAGCCCTGGCCAGGCAGCACTTAGATGGTGGGGTGAGAAGGAAGTAGCAGAATAGAAAACAGAATAAAACTTTTCCATGGAAGAAGAGAACCTGGCAGTGTGGGGCCTCAGGAGCTGAGTGGAGGAGGAGGATGTGGTCACCTGTGTGGGACACCATTGGAAAGTGAGGCCTTGGGCTTTGGTGGGAAATCACTGGTAAGGACTCTGTCTCTGACGGGAGTGGGCTTACGAGACAGCAAGGAGAGAGGAAGTACAAATACCAAGAGGGAGACGAGTCCTAAAGGGGCTTCATGATGACCAGGGACAGAGATGAAGAAAAGCTCAGAGAGCCAGTGAGCTGTTGTGTATGGGTTGAATAGTTTTGCCCACCCCCCGTACACTCCTATGTTTGAATGCGTGGGCCAGAGGCAGTGGCACTATTAGGAAGTGTGACCTTGTTGGAGGAAGTGTGTCACTGTGGGGGCGGGACTTTGAGGTCTCCTCTACTTAACCTACACCCAGTGTGGCACCCAGTCTCTTTCTCCAGTACCATGTCTGCCTGCATGCTGCCATGCTCCCCACCATGATGGTAATAGACTAAACCTCTGGAACTGTAAGCCGACCCCAATTAAATGTCTTTTCTTTATAAGAGTTGCCTTGGTCATGGTGTCTCTTCACAGCAATAGAACCCCATCTGTGACAGTGGGGGACATAAAGAATGTGGAGTGATACAAGGTCACTTCATGGCTGATGGTCCGTAGGATGAATACAATGGGGGATTAAGCCCTGGAGTTTTGAGGGACTTAGTGGATCAAGGCCCAGTGGCCTCTGCCATATTCTGTCGAGTGGGGCTGTTGGTATTGGAGGGTTGGGAAGTTTGGGCCTTACACATTTGTCTTCATTCTCCCACAGGTTAACATCATGGCAAATGTCTTGGGAGGAAGAAAGGACACTCAAGCTATAGTCTAGCTCTAGGCCTTTGCTTCCAGGGGCCAGGATTACAGACAGTTCACATTGCTTTGTAGCCCTCTGCCCAGCCTCCTGGACACAACTACAGCACACAGCAAGTGCCTTGCGGTGGAAACCAGCCCCTCCTGGGGCCTACATCAATTGTTTCCATCAGGATCCCTGGAAATGTCACTTAACCCCCTGTCTTGACCCACACAACAAATTGACAGATGCTTCCAGGGGAAACATCTAGACATACTAAAACATACTAAACACACTAAACATTCTGAACACACTAAACATAGAAAAACATACTAAACATGCCAAACATACTAACCACACTAAAACATGCTAAATATACTAAACAAACCAAAACATACTAAACATACAAAGACATACTAAACATGCTAGACATGCTAAACATACTAAAATCTCATTTCCAGGGGAAGCATCTAAATATACTAAACATACTAAAATCTCCCAGAGTTTTCTGATTCCCTCCGCCCCCCGAGAATCCAGTTTTTGCAATCTCTCGTCTCAGCTTCTACAGATCTCATCTGATGTCCCTTTGACATTTTTGATTATTCATGAACAGGAGCTGGATAAGACAGAAGGATAGGAATACAATATGCCTGACTAAAATGGGGTTGGGGAGGCAGGAGAGTAAGAGATAATGGATGAAGAGAGCAAAAGCGTAACTTCTTTCTCTTCCTCCCCCTCCTTCTCCTTTTCACTTCCTCCTTCTTCGTACTAGCACTGGAATTTGAACTCAGGACCCCACACATTTTAGGCAGGAGCTCCACCACTGAGCCTCTCCCCAGCCTGCTCTTTATCTTGAACTGGGTCTCAGTGTAGTCAGGCCAGCCTTAAACCCAGGACCATTCTGTCTCAGCTCTCTGACTTGTTAGGACTGTAAGTGACTAAGAGTTGTAGAGTGTGACTCCGGAGCATATCGCTGTGAGCCTTTTACCGCTATGCATTTGGGACACTACTTCCTGTTTACGAGGAGGACATATGCAGGAGCTAGCTATCTGTGTGACACCTGATGTGGCTTGAGCCCCCTGGGGCTCAAGCTCTTGCCACTGTGCAACAAAATACAAGTGGGATCTGTGTGCTGGAATTTGGAATGAGGAGATCATTTGTTGTTTTATCAAGAGAAGTCTTCTGTGTTTGCCAGGAGATCTGGTGCCAGTTTCTGGCAGGTGAGGGATGATCTAGTAGCCACACACTAATGACTGAGGAAGAACTATTCAGCTGGGAGAGAAGGAGGAAAATGGGGGCAGATGTTTATCCCTTGGCACTAGATTGGGATTTCTCTAGGTTGAGAAAGTCTTTAGCTTTTAAGATCTTACTTGCAATGCCCATTCTTGGTTGTCAGCTCGAGTACATCTGAAACCAACTAAAAACTCAAGCGGCTGGGCACGCCCGTGGAGGAATTTTCGTTCACTGGATCGTTTGCGGTCAGAAGGCACACTAACTCTGGGTTACACCTTCTCATGGCAGCCTACATGAAGGACAGGGAGGGAAGGGGCTTTTGTCTTCTTGTCCTCGTTCTCATGGGCGAGTTCATCCCTCCTGGGGCTCAGACAAGTCTTCACTGGCACTAGAGCCTGCTTCTGCTTCTTCAGGATCCTGACGTACACTGAAGGCAACCTGAGACATCCAGCATCATGGGATGAACTGGACTCTCGGACTTTCAATTGGAAGACAGCCATTGTTGCACTAGCTGGACCACAGCCTGTAAGCCACTCTAATGACTCTCTCTCTCCCTCCCTCTCCCTCTCCTTCCCTTTCTCTCCCTCCCTTCCTCTTCTGCCCTCTCCCTCTCTCTCTCTCTCTCTCTCTCTCTCTCTCTCTCTCTCTCTCTCACCTAAAACAGTGGTTCTCAACCTGCGGGTCCCAATCCCTTTGGGGGTCGAGTGTCAGATACCCTGCCTATCAGACATTTACAGTATAACTTATGACAGTAGTAAACTTACAGTTATGAAGTAGCAACAGAAAATAATTTTATGGTTGAGGGTCACCACAACCTGACGGACGGTATTAAAGGGTCTTAGCGCACGGAAGGTTAAGAACCACTGCTCTGGAGAGGCCTGACTAAAACATTACTTTCACCGTTACTTTTCTGTTAGTGATACTAAAAACAACAGGTTATTAAAACGACGACACCAAGGAAACACAAACACAGAGAGATCTGAGTCGCTTGGCACTCAGAGGTAAATATCAGGGACATCTGGAAGCCCCAGAAGAGGGATCAGGAGAGGTAGGAAAGCAAGGTGGGGGTGAGGGAGACGAGAAAGGGAGAGAAGGAGGGATGGAGAGAAGGAGGGAGAGAAAACCAATTAGACCACTGCGCCTTCTGCTCCCCTCCCCCCTCCTGCTGAGGACCAAACACTAGGCAGGTGCTCTGTGATCTAGCTACACCCCCAGCCAACCTTTGTTTCATTTTAATGAGAAGAGTTTGATAGACAGCTGACCCACAGTCTTTAGGGAAATACCGGGTAGCTAACAAGCTGTGAGGGAAGAGAGGAGACCAATACAGCACTGCAGGGGCGGTCGGGGGAGAATTGCTTCCCTCCGTACTTCAGTTTATCAAGGGCATGGCAACTTCACAGCACCGGGAAATAACCGATGTTTGTGGATATGAATTGGGGTATCAAGGAAGAATACATTATGCCGTCTTTGCTTTCTTAAACGAATCTGGAAGAAGTGACAGAACTTGAAGCTGTTCACAGTTACAGCGTTTAATATTTCGCTTGGTCTTTCCATTTCGTTGAAACTTTGCCAATTAGAAATACCGCATAGGAGACCCTGCGGACTGTGCAGGGATCATTTCAGACTCCGTATCGTGGGCATCTTCTGTGGAGTCTGAAGACTGAAATCATCTCTAAAGCTTCACTGGGACTCCGTTTACCACTTAGGTTCTGTAGGACTGATGCCTTAGCCCCAAGCTGGTATTTGGAACCTAGGTGAGTACGGAGAGAGGCAGAGCTAGAAGCATCTGCTTCCACTCATGCAGAAGAGGACCGGGGACCACTGCGCAACGTCAGACGCTTCCTGGTTCTGCTGCATCCTTAAGACCGGAAAGGGCTTTCCCAGCGGGGGCAGAGGCATCAAGGACTTGGCCCTTGGCATTCATCTTTCTATGATTTAGTAAGCCACGGACTATTAAACAACTACTATCATTGGATTGACTGAAATCTAATACAACTTCTGTTGCCTATAATGGGTACCCCTCACGCCAGTTGTTTAAGAATCTATCAACCCAATTTCCCTAGTTAACTCTCAGGGCCTCGTTCCGGGTTGCAGGGGCTAGCTTGCCCGTAGACCAGGCAGCACCCAAGTCCAGTGACTTCTAAGCTTGAAATGCTCTCCATTGGTGACTTTACTGTCCTCGAGTTTCACCTGAAGAAGTCCCACCCTTCCAATCAGCTTGACTGAAATGCAACGCACCCCGCCCCACTCCCCGCTACCACCATGGACTGACTTCTCAGCATATTTTGGAAGACGTGGCCAGAAAGAGACACTGGCCACTTACGACTTCCCCTGAATATGTTGCAGGTTTCAGAGGGTGGTTGCCCTTGAAAGTGTGAACTTGGCAGTGAGAAGGACTTCAGGGTAAAAGGGGAAACCCACATGTATGGAGCGTCTGCTGGACCTAGAAGCATTTGTTGCCAAGGGTGATGGTGCTTGGAACATGGAGGTGGATGGAAGCGGTTTAGCTGAAGGTCGGCCACACCATCCCTGGCTAAGCCTTAGGCGATGGAGAGAGGGGGTATGAGTGAATGGTGGGCAATGCATTTGCTGGTTCTTATAATTGAGGAGACAAGGGGACATGAATTTTAAGAATAAGAATGAAGGGGTGAAAGGAACTAATTCCCTCCCAGTCAACCTGAGGTTTTTGGAGTTGCTCTTCTGACTAACCCAGGAAGGGGCTGGAGAGATGGCGTGACCCTCTTCCCCACTTGCTGTCAGTCATGCATTTAAATTCTTTTGGGCTGTGGATGGGATTGTCTTAAAGAACTATCCAAAGACCAGGGAAAGAGCTTCCCAGTCAGTCGAACCAAGACCGTTTAATGGCTGAGACGGAGTCAGTAGAACTAAGGTTAGGACGACATTTTTATCCACAGAGCTTTGCTCTAGCCTTTCCTAGGACACTTAGGAGCAATTTCACAATGATCTAATTTTAATTTTCCCAGCAGTCTTGTGAGGTAGGTAAGATCCCTCTTTACACTTTTTTTTTCTTTTAATAATTTCATAAAATTCCACAACAAGTATTTTTCCACAGAAGGCACACGGGGCCAAAGCGTGAAGCTACCCGGAGAAGTCTGTCTGCTCAGGGCAAAGTGGTTTGTTCTTTCTTCTTTCCATTCCGACCCCTGGGACACTGATAGCCTTCAAGTGTGGCCACCCAGGGGGGGGCTTGGCACTGACTGACAGTAGCCCCTAGGAGCACTGACGGTGAAGGCCTTCCTATGGTACTGACCCTGGTCTATGCATGGCAAATGACTTCTTCCTGCAGAGGCCTCCGAGTTGAAAAAAAAAATAGAGACATGACACTGTGGTCCCCTTGGTGAGCAACTAAAAATGGCTTTCTTGGAGCATGAACTGATCGGGAAAGGCAGATTCAAAAAGAAACATCGTTTGCCATTGTCATCTCATTCTATTGTCTGAGGAAAGAGATCATTCTGCTGCTCTGCCCAGCTAAGTTTTATTCCTGTCAGCGACAAAGGTTTAATTTCCAACGCCGGTGAAGAGGAGCAGGTACCTCGTATCTGAGATTGTTCAGGCCCCGGACGAGAACGCAGCGCCCTCCCTTTGTCTAACACGGGGTTTGAAGCAGCTACATGGCGGCCGCTGTATTTCATGAAAGCGCTCAGTCAAGAAGAAAAAGAGCCTTTGCGTGGAATCGAATTTCTGTCTTAATGAGATCAGATCGAGATGGGTTATGGATTTACTTTTGATTATGTTTCTTATCAATGACTGCTTAAGGCAGCTCTTTTTTCTGTATTTAATTGCTAAAACGAGCTTAGGCCTGGAGGCCCCTTGCAAAGTCAATTCTTTTTTTCTTTTTTTAAAACTTTTAATCTAGAATTGGTGAGAAAAATGAAGGACGTAAGAGGTCGTGTGTGATGCCCAGTGCTTGGCAGCCTCTCGCTTCAGCTGGAATTGAATTCTGGAAAAGGTTGGTGTGGCTTCCAAGCAACTTTCGGGATTGTCCACTGAACTCAGCAAGCGTGCACGCTAATAGACTAAATGCACACACGTGAGACTGGCTCCCTTAAAACCTCACCAGGACAGCTAGGGGGTGGGGTGGAGCCTTAGGACAGACAGCAGCATGCGTGGCCCATGCTTATCGAAAACCCGGGAGGATTTATTCAGAAATGAATATGCTATCTGATGGTTGGGCAATGGCCACACCATTTTGATAAATCCGTATGGATTAAAACCTTATGGATTTATGGGTAGACACTCTACGGTAAAGGGGACCAACCCAGCCTTGAGTGCTAAGGAGAAGCCTTTGTTTACAGTCGGAATTGTTTTCCCCCAGAATATCGAGAATCAGTACCTATTATTTTGTGTTCCCCGCAGTTCGATGCTGTTCTTATTTTGAAGTTGGTAAGACAGGGCTTTCGTAGGACCCTTCCCTGCATTCTGAGGTCTATGAAGGCAGTAGCCAGAGTCTATTTCAAGCCATGCCAATGTCTTCTGCTCAGAGACCATCAACAACCTGGGGCTGGAAGGCACAGCCACTAAGAGCACTTGCTGCTTTCTCAGAGGGCCTGGCAGACTCACATGACCTCTGTAACTCCATTTCCATGGGCTCTGAAGCCGCCTTCTGGACTCCCTGGGTTCTGGGCACACATGTGGAGCATATCCGTGCAGGCAGGTAAAATACTCATATACATAAAATACAAATTAACCACCCCTCTAAGCCATCAGTGACTCCCTGTGCCCGTAGTAAATCCAAACTCCTCAGCACACTGCTTTTCAAACCCACTGTGAGCGTCCCGCTTCTATCACAGAGCTTTTACCGTTAGGCACAGAAAGTGACCGGAGCAAAGGCCTAGAGGCAGGGAATCACAGTGCATCCCGTGATAGTGAATGAACGGCCCTGAAGGGCCCTGTGCCGGGCCCGACATCGGAAGGCTCCTGCAATCCTCTGTCACACACATTGTACCGAGTTGCTGCCACAGACAGGCTGAGAGCAGGGAGGCCAAACTGTGGCTTCCCCATCCACATTGCAGCTTCAGCCCTGCATCTGAGGTGGGTTCAGGGCTGGTGAACAATCAGCACAGATGTGTTAACACCTTAGACTTCTGCTCACGGCCCGGTCCTAGCCATGATGGGGAGTGTTTTCATGATTTTTAAAAAAATGTATTTCCCCACACTACAGCAGGGTTTAAAAATCACAAAGACCTTAAATAAGGTCCTTGGCTATTAGAAACTTAGCAAT
>NC_046171.1:40435445-40482945 GCF_011064425.1 Rattus rattus
TATCTTAGAGCAGTAATTTTGTGACTGTTATGAATTGTCATGTACATATCTGATTTCCTAACTCATATGAGGGTCGAGACCCACAGGTTGAGTCCCACTTGTCTATATGCTAATATGTCCATATACCCCCCTCTTCAGCTTCTCCTCTCTGGAAGTACATTTTTCTCTCTGTGTCACTAGGGGCAGACTTTGAGGTTTCAAAAGTCCCTGCCACCCTAAATTATCTCTCTCTGCCTTGTGCTTGTGGATCGAGATGTACGTTCTTAGCTACTGCCCAGCGCCATGCTCCCCACCATGATGGCTATAGATTTAACTAACCCTCTGAAACTGTGGGCCCTCCATGATCTATTTTTTCTGCAAGTTGCCTTCATGTAGAAACGCAGCCAGGACACTTGATTCCTACGATTCACATTCTCGAACCCTGCCGAGTGTCTAACTCAGCATCCTTACTGAGCTCTGCCTATGGTTCTGACTTTGAATTGGTGACTTCTGGAGCTAAGTCCTCAGAATCTTATCTCCTCTATGCTGATGGTCTGAAGTAATGTTTCAAGCCCTTACCTCTTCTAGGAGTTTAATTTCAAACCCTCCTGCCTACTCTGTTTCTTAGCAGGATGTCTGGAGAAGCTCTCAAACTTAGCATGATCACTAAAATCAAACTCTTGGTTTTCTGCCCCAAGAGTCTTTTCCCTTCCAGTCAATGACAACTTCATTCTTACAGTTATTCACGAAAATCCTTGGAATCAGTCTTGACTTCTTTCTCTGATCCTTTGGATTTAACTGCAAAGACACCCACCATCATGTTTTGAAATGTAGAAACTTGAAAGTGATGTAACTGTGGAGGAATAGATAAATTGTGGGACTCCTAGCCATTAAAATAATATTGCAATCACTGATAATCAAAGAAGGTAAAATGGAAAAACACGATGAGATCCACAAAGACAATGTTACAGAAAAGAGAAGAGAAAACAGCCGTTGACAGCTGTGGATGTGGGAATGTGACAGGATGTGGGAATCGGAGTCTACCGTGGCCTAAGAGTGTAGATTGGTGCATCGATCATGAAAAATACGGTAAGACTTCTGCAGGAGTTAAAACTAGACACATCACACTAGCCAGCAAGCCTTCTTCTGGGTATGTGCTTAAAGAAGACAAAACCACCACTTTGTAAAGATATTCATATCCCCATATTCACTGCTTTATTGTTCGCGAGAGCCAAGAAATATAAGTGTCCATGAATAAGCAAGCATAAAGATCACATAGTGTATTTCTATGATGGGATAGTGTCACCCTTAGTACGAGAGGAGGTTTTGTTATTTCTGACAACATGGATGGAGCAGAGGGCACCGTGCTAAGTGAAATAAGTCACAGGCAGCCATAGCAATGTTACATCATTTTCATCACAGCGGAGTCCTAGTATCCAGACAATGAAGTAGTGATTACCACTGATGGGAGAGGAGGAGAAGGGAAGTGGGGAGAAGCAGGACACAGAGAGGTGGGAAGATGAGGTTTAGAGGCCTAATGTCCAATATGAAATCTCTGGTTAATGGAACCGCATTGCATTCTGATTGCTAGATAAAGACCCCCGTTTCTCCTCCACCTGGCTTTTGATTTCAACAGTTTCAGTTTTCTGAAGATTACTTAGGTGGGAAAATATTAAATGGAAATAAAAAGAACCAGTTTATAAGCTTCCTTTGCACCCTGTTTTGGTAGCATGACAAGTCAGTTGTCACTTTGGTGTGCCCCTGCTGAACACTACACCAGCCACAGGGTGTCTCAGTTAACAGATCGACTTTTGCTCTACAGCGGTGGTTGGGTCTGCTGTACACAGCTTCAGGCACCCACCGTGGGTCTTCGGAGCAGATCTTCTGTTGGTGAACGGTCTCTGGACTACTGTAGACTTTAGACTGTTACCCTCCCAATATAGGCACTGTTAGGAGTTCCAGATGTTTGAGATTCCAGATGTGTCGGTCCTGACTATAGTGACAATGGGACCATCCACCTTCCCTAACAACATCGTTTATAAGGTAACACGAACTGTCAGTCATGTTATTTTAAAGATGGAGCTTCTAGCTTGCAACTTAATTTTTGGTTGCGAGCCTAGCCTTTAACGGCTGAGCCATCTCTCCAGCCCATGGCTTGCAACTTAAGACATCTTTATTGTGCATAGTTTCAAGTGATAGTTGTGAGTCCATTACCAAACTGTAACTAAGATCAATTTACAGACATTTTTGCTTTGTTTCTGCCCTACTCACCCCTCATCTCTCTGCACAGGATTGTTTTAAAGCAAATCTCAGGTGTATTATTTACAAGGTGGTGACTTTATCTCCTTAGGGTAGATATAACAATTTGGATATACAATAATATAAATATTTTGTTGCAGGCGTAGACTATGGGAGGATGCCTATGGTTTCCCCTTGGTAAACAGAAGAGTTTGACAGGACACTTACCTCCGAATAAAGACAAAGTCTGCTCACGTCTTCTTTGGTTTATATATCTCGCCCAGTGCACATGTGGAGAAAAGATGGTGGCCGCTGAGGGAGTTGTTGACGCCCACCCTTCAGCTCTATTTCTCTCGAAAACCTGACCGCTTTGGGTCACCCTGGGTGCTTCTGCTTTGCACAGCAGAGCAGGCAGAACTGGTCCACGAATGAGAATCGTTCCTGCCGGTCTCTGTTTGCTCCTTGGCACATTCACAATTTAAAATTTCAATATCAGCGTCTACCATGACAGCGTGCTTTCTCATAGTCAGCTCTCCTGATGTCCTGTGCTGAACCATGCCTTGCTGTGGAAGGTTGCTTTTACCAGTGGAGAACATTTAGTGACATCCTGGCTCTTTACCTATCAGATGCTAGTATCATCTTCCTCTCTCCCTATAAGCTGACATAATCCAAAATGTCTTTAGGCATTGCCAAGTGTCTCTTTGTAAGGTAAAGTTAACCTCTGGCTGGAAATCACTACACCCCAGTGATATCTATCTATCTATCTATCTATCTATCTATCTATCTCTCTCTCTCTCTCTCTCTCTCTCTCTCTCTATCTATCTATCTATCTATCTACATCTATCTCTCTATCTCTCTCTATCTATCTATATCTACATCTATCTCTCTCTATCTATCTATCTCTATCTACATCTATCTATCTATCTATATCTACATCTATCTATCTATCTACCTATCTATCTATCTATCTATCTATCTATCTAATCTATCTATCTATGGTGTTGGAGATTAGCAATAAAAACTCTCATTCATTTTATTGGCTAAAAACTCATGGAGAATGTAATTTGTGATCTGCAAAAAGTTGTTATTGTGTTTTACTGACCCCCTATATTTAGTCAACAGCCCATGACACAATGGCCAATGATAATCTGCATATTTGAGACAAATCCAGGGACAACTTTGACTTGCTCAACTCTGAAAAGAGCAAAGGTCACGAGTGAAGGACTGCTTGCCAGCTATGGCAAGTGCTCAGTCACATTTACCTCCCCAGCTTACCTTCAGACAGCTTCAGTGTTCTTTATTGTCCACAACATGGGAAAGAGTGTGTGGAAGTTAAAAGTGGAAGATCTCTGCCTAGAGAATTGATGATGCTCCCCACGTATCAATAGGTCTTTTGATCAGTAATGACGACATAGACGTGGCTGCAAAAAATAAAGGAATAGGGTATATAATTTGGGGGGTTTCCCCATAAGGGGGAACATGAGACCACCTTACCCTTTTCTTCAAGGGCTACACTGTTCTGAATGTCTCCGTGTCTCTGCTGTCTTCCCAGTCCAGAGTCTTATTAAATACCCCATTTTAGCAATAGAGAGAAGTCCTGTGATTCCTCTCTGTAGAGATTCAGCAGATATGCAGAGGACATGACTTAGTGGTTCCGTGATTTCAGAAGAATGCTTCTTTACTCAGGGGCTCTGTGTTTCTAGGCACCTCGAAACAAAACAAAAGGAAACAACACCAGTTTCTAGCCAAGTCTACCTCAGACATTGCTGAAAAGGATTGTCAAACACCGTACATGTTGTTTTAAATAATGCCACGTAAGTCTATAACTCACTAGAGTGTGTTTGCAGAATCTAGAGTCTGGAATGGCCGTCAGGGCCTTGCACATACTAGGCAAGTGCTCTTCCACTGAGCTCCAGCCCCAGCCTGAGCTCCAGCCCCAGCCCCAGCCCTGGGATGACGAGTCTTACATGTCCTTGAAACTGCTGATGCTTTAGTCTGGTTCTCTAGAGGAGTAGAATCGAGTGGGTAAATATATTATCAGGTAAGCTTCAAAATAATGTTAGCCAAATCACATCAGAGACAGGAGAACCCAGCAGTCAGTCCTGGAGGCAGTTGGAGTAGACCAAAAGAGCTGTCTCTTACTGGGAGTGACACTCGGAGTTACCCAGTCCACAGGGCAGGGTGCATCAGCAGTCCCAAGCTGATGCTGGAAGCCTGCAAAGTTCTTGGAGAGCACTGGTCCCTATTCTCCGATGAAAGCTTAGAAATGCTGGTTCTGCTATAGCAGAAAATCAGTCCCTCAGCCCAGGAGCAGCGGAGGAAGGGTCAAGCAAACAAGAGGTGAGAATTAACCCACTCTGAAATACCCTCATTGGGTCTGAGCTACTAGTCACGGGTGTCACCCACAGTGTGGGCAGGCTGATGGAGACGATTGGGAGAGTTCTTCAGGTGAGGCTTCCCCCTGAAGTGATCGTCGTTAGTGGCCAGTTGACATTAAATCCAACCATAACACATAGTATATGCTGACTGTCCACAACATAGGCTTCATAACAGAACTACGCACACCTATAACCTATTTTTATCTTATCAGTTGGGGATTTCTAAGTCAAGAGAAGATATTTATAAATCTTAAGTCTACGGTAAAATGTCTGTGGGTCATTTTGTCTTGTATTTATCCATCTTAAAAAAAAAGCCTACTTTTTGTGACAATACCCAGAATTTTGTTATTGATAAACGATACAAAAATTGACATCTGAGGGACAGTTATTATTTGGGTACTAAATACATAGTAATTATGCAATATTTGTAACCCTAACTATTGGTCTATTTTCCCACAGGAAAGCGGAAGCTCAGAGAAGATAGGTACATTGTTTAATGTCTCATATCACTCAATGGGAGGGCCGTGAGTCAAACACAGTTCAAGTAAATAATTACAGGATGTGAGGCTGTCTCTTCCAGTTTGTGTGAATAAAAGGGCATTTGTTTATAACCTTAATACAGACTTGTAGCTGCAATTCCCCTGGAAATGGGCAAGTAGATATCTGTCTGTCTGTCTGTCTGTCTATTCCAATCATGTATGTATATTTTCAAGCATAATATAACCTCCAGGACCCTGAATACTGGTGGTGGCTAGGTAATGTATTAGATTGGGTTGAGACGTTCCGTGACTGTTTGGAAAACAGGTTAAGTGCTCCGTGACAAAGAATTAATTGGCCCTTTGGCCAAAAAGGAGTGGGAAGTTCAGAGAGCAGAGCTCCTATGGAAAAATCCCAGAATTCAAACGGGGAGGCAGCCAGACTTCATACTAGATCTCTGTTGTCGATGTTACAGACTGGGGAGAGAGACAATGTACAGAGAAGCAGGAAATATATCCGTGTGTGTGTGTGTGTGTGTGTGTGTGTGCGCGCGTGTGTGTGTGTGTATGTGTGTGTGTGTGTGTGTGTGTGTGTATGTGTGTGCATGTATGTGTGCTTGTGTGTGTGCGCGTGTGTGTGCGCGCGCGTGCGTGTGGGGTGTGTGTGTGTGCGTGTGTGTGTGTGTACGTGTGTGTGCATGTATGTGTGCTTGTGCGTGTACATGTGTGTGTGTGTGTTTGTGTGTGCTTTGGGGGTGGGTGCCTGGTCATGGTTTAAAAAACAAAGAATCCAAAAGAACCTGAGTGTAAATCCAGAAACCAACGTCACCGTAAACAGGCAGAGGGACAGAATCCTAACCAGTGAAAGTGGAGCATCAACCCCACTTGCAAGCTCAGACTGTGAGCATTTATCTAGGTTTCTTTAATTAAGGTCAAGGTGAGATGGCAGCACCGGCTGGGGAGCATTTTGCCCAGAGATAAATATGTCCCTCTGTGTTTCTGCCAGGCAGCAGGGAGGTGTGTGTTTGGAGCTAAATTAATTTGATTTACATCACGCCATGGTAACTTCTGTTCTCTCTCTCCTGCTGTCAGATGTCTTCGCTGCCTGTTTCCCTTCCCTTCACCCCCACACATTTCATAACACGGGAGGGAGAACGCTTGGGCTGGCTTCAGGCAGAATTTAGAAACTGAATAACTAATTTGATTCTTCTTCATGGAGTGCTATTCTCTCTCTCTCTCTCTCTCTCTCTCTCTCTCTCTCTCTCTCTCTCTCTCTCTTTCTCTCCTTCCTTGAGGGAGAGAAGTTGTAAACTCGAGCAATTTATTTTTATATCATACTTAATGGCACTCACTGCTTGACAGAACTTTTTCTTTGGTGCCAAACCTGGCGTCTCACCTTTCTTCTTCCCTTGCGTCAAATCCTAACACCAACAAATGTAGTCAGAGCCCATGTCCCCTGGAGGAACGTGCTCTGTGCTGACTCTGTGACTGCCCCCCTGCGCCTGGTTTTGCAGGCTGGCCATACCTATTGACACCCAGCCCTGTTATGGCAGCCTGGGTGCACGCCTAGCCCACTGCCCCTGGCTCTTCCTGCAGCGGCTGGGCAGGATAAGGTTACGCCGCCGGGGCCTCCTCTGTCACAGGGAAGAAGGCGGGCCGCTGGGGAGTTGCCACAGTTGGCAGCCCGGGCCCGTGGGAGACGCTTCTTTGCAGGCGGCCCGGAACTGAGGGTGGGACCCAGAGAGCAGCCGGAGGCCGGGGTCCCCGCCATGGGCACAGCCAAGCCTCCCGGTCGTGGCTGTGGAGCCCTGCCCCGGTGGCTGCTCGGCGCTGCCCTGCTTCTGGGCCTGCGGCTCTGCATGGAGTTGCGCCACGCGGGCTCGGGACCCCCGGGCCGCCGCGATCTCCCGGGGCCACCCCGGACACACCTGCTGCCGGCCCCCGGGCCCCTGCGCGGAGTCAGAAGGAGGCAGGTGACCTATGTGCGCAGTGGGCGCCGAGCACTGCCCCGGGGTGGCGTGAGCACGACGCCCCCGGAGCCAAGCTGCTGTGCCCAGCGAGGGCTTCCCAGCAGGAAGGTCAGTTGCAAATCGTGCAGGCATGGACCTTGGTGTTTAGCCTGCACCCAGATGGCGCTGGGGAGCCTTCTCTTCAGGTCGGTCGACCTCTCCACCGGGACCTCCAGACTCATCTATTTCCTTCAACTGAGCTCTCCCTGGAACTTTCTGTAGTCTCACTCAATGCCCCTACAGACTGAAGTGGAATTGAGCAGGGTCTATCCAAATTCAACTAATGTTTGATCGCCCACTGTGGCAGGTCTCCTTCTAGGAATGGAGCACCCAGTAACCACACCCATTTCAGTGAGGGAGGGGGCGCTGAAAGGGAAGGAGACATGGCTCGCCATCATGTTTTTCCCACCCAGGCCTGGAAAAACCGTATGGGTAGACACTACGGTGGCTCATCCACCAGTCCAGGTGATGGTGAAGCAGCATCTGCCTTCCAGCAGCTTCTGCCCTGCCACCACTCCCCACCCGAGTCCCTACCCAAAACCCCAGCACCACTTAGGACCAGAGCTGGGTTTGTCTTATATCTCTGGCTGGGCTCTTCCTTGTCTCGTTAACTTCCTGCATTACACTTCATTGATAGGTCGGTTTTAACTTCTGGTTACTAAAGCCTTATCTTCCCACCTTCTTTTGGGAACTCCATGGTACCCAGGAGTGGAAGGATTAGGAACTGGATATATGAGCTTGCCAGATCCTAAGATCTATCATTCCTGCTTCCAACCGCTAGACACCCTTTGAAGCGAGGCTGTCTATACTGCCTGGAGTCGGGTTTTTCTTGTTGGCATCTGGGCACCCCCTCCTACCCTGCTACCCCTTCATTTACCACCCTATTCTTCCTTTGACTCCTCTACGCTCTCTCCAATTCTAATACTCCCTCCTACTTCCAGGGCTTTTCGTCCCCCACTTCTACAAGCCTTCCCACAGGGCAGTTGCTTAACAGGCGAGCTCGGTTTTCTGTCTCTGAAAACCTTTATAGGTTTTATAAAGACTTAGCTAGTTACTCTAAAAGAGCCACTTCCTTCTCACTCTGCTCATGGAGTTCCCAGGATGCCTTGCTAAGGATTCAAAACTCTTGCCAAGGGCTTACACTGGATGCTAGGTCAAGCGCTGCCGGCACAAACTGAATTCAAAGTGGTTGGGGGCTCAGGAAAGCATACACTTTGATTCGGGCCTTGAACCTACCAAGAACGATCAAAAAGAGAACAAAGGAGACATTTTGAACTGAAACTTGATATTTTTTTTGAGTCTGGCCTCCTTTGTCTCTCTGAGGACACTCTAGAGCATTCTGTCTTTGATACTCTTCCCTTTTGGATTGATTCTCCACAACTTTTGTTTCTGCTGTTGCCTGTTCAAGGAGACCTAAGGTTTTGTCTCCGGCTTTATTAGTAACTAGAGCCTGCCTCACAGTGTTAAGGTTTGGGATGCATAGACTCAGAGGGTCACTGGGGGTGTTTGTGGGGAGTTCACCCCCCATCCCCTGTAGGACGCTGGAGCAGAGATCAGTCTGAAGACGTCATGCAGGTGGTAGAAATGGAGATGGCAAGAAGTGGTGGATTCTGGGTATGTCTGAAAGTTACATGGAGAAGCGCCTATCTTTGTTTATCTGTTGCCTGTTTGTCTTTGGTGGATTCCAGAAAGAAGGTGCTGACTCCAGATAACTTTCAAATATCTTTTAGTTGTTCAGTTGGAAATGCCAAATAGACATTTAGACATGTTGATCTGGGGCTTAGAGACAATGTCCAGGCTGAAGTAGCAATTTGGGGGTCACTGCTTGCAAGTGTCACTAAAACTATGAGATAGTGTGAGGTCAACTGGAGGTGAGGGTGGTTCACAGATCTGAGTACTGGGGTTCAGTCAATATAATTAAGTTAAAAAGAAATGAAAGGAAAATGGTAGCATAGTGTCTAGAATGTTACAAACACAATGTAACAACTTTTATTTTCTCTAAGTTGTCCCAAGTCTTCAGCCTTAGCTGTCCCTCTAGTATAAGCTGTTACAGTGTATTTACATTCCTTTGCTACATCTGAGTCCTGCTCTAGGGAACTGCATCTTGTCAATCTTCTGCTAATTCCTACCTCAAACATTCAGGTCAAGGTTCACTGAGAGCCTATTCTATCTCCATGCCGATCTTTCTGCAATCTGTGACGGCAGGCGACAGCAATGCCTTCTGTGAGTTTGAGTTCTTTTGTTCGTGTGGAGACCTGAGAATCCATCTCAGATGGAATGTTTTGTCTGTACAAAGTATTCTCCATCAGGAGGGATTTCATTTCCCACGGTTACCGTGGTGAACTCCAGAGACACTAACTAACGTGAAAGATGGAGACAGCTACTTCTTGAGCTCTCCTGGGTGATTCTAAATGTCTATATAAATGATATAAAAACTATATAAACTATATAAAAAGTAAGGCCTATAGCTATTGTAAAAAAATATTGTTATTAGCTTCTCATGGAAACATTTTCCTTAGATTATCTTCTCCATAGTTAATTATTTATTTTATATGAGATTTTTAAAATTACAAATGTGCAAATATGTTATATATATAAATTTATAATTATAAAGTTATAAAAGTTACCTTACTTTATAATAATTATTTTCATGCTTATTATATGAGAATATATATCTCATCTGGCCAAGTTCCTAGGCAGGATTTTGGATTTGTTTCACTTTGCCAGTCTTTCACGGCTGAGTTAAAATATTCCTCAAAACCGGAAAGGTCCGTTATTTAATCTGTTTTCTGACTTCTGGGAATGGAGTTCACCATCTTACATCCGGGATAAACCTTGGTCCTTTTGAGCCTTACAAGGCAAGGTATAATTCAAGGTGATGCACCATTAATAAACGGAAATAGAATGTGGAAGTTACCCATTGAGCCTTTATTTATTTTAACTCCTCGAGAATACTGATCAACAGTTTCACAAGACTCTCAGTTCCTTGGCCCTGGGAGGCTCCACATTGGTAAAGAAGAGCACTTTCCATTCTGTGGGCAGCTCTCTGGGTAGCGAGCGCTTGCGTGGAATTCTTGTCTGCACTGCAGAGCGTTTCTTGTCACCAAGCTTTCGTTGCAAGAGTGAGAGGTAGAAACATTCAGCAGTTATATTACCACCTTAATAAGAGGTTATGCTGTTCTTAAAGGAAACAATCTGGACACACACACACACACACACACACACACAGAGAGAGAGAGAGAGAGAGAGAACAGTCCTTCTGTAACTCGCTGTCTCTTCCCGCACCCCCCTTTGCCAGGCTCTACAGACTCACTAGCTCTGAACATGAAGTCCTGCATGTACAGAGTTCTAATCTTTGAGCACTAGGAGGTGGGGACGGACGGCAGATGGTAGGAAGCACAGTCTTGGAATCCGTCCGTTTCTGTGCAGTAGACTCTGAGCATCAGTGCTCTCAGTCCATAAACTTTGCAGAGTGCGTGCGTGTTGAAACTCCCCTAGTGTCTCTCTTTACTTTCTGTTTCCTGCATGTGACTGGGGTTTGCTATTGTTTTCTTTCTTAAATAGGCGTTTATGGTTCCTGTGGGGGAGGCTTATTTACAGAAGGTTAGGTGTGGTCTCTGTGACATAGGCTTCACGTGCACTCTTGGAGTGCGTGTGGTACCCCTTACAGGTCAGCATCCACCTACAGGGAAGCGGCCTTTTAACCTCTCAGCCTTTCTTGCTCTGGAGGTACTTAACTCAGGACCAGGCTGCCAGGAGAAATGTCTTTTCAGAGCTATGTCACTTGGCATTTAATAACCTGGTAAGAAAAGTGACTTGTGAGTCACTGAATTACAGAACCCAGAAATGTGCTGCTGACTTGGCTGGTGTCTTACGGATCCTTTGGAACAGAATGCTTACATGCTTGCATGAATGTCTGAGTGTGTGAATGTGGGCGTGTGTGTGTGTGTATGTGTGAGTGCACGCATGTGTGCATGTGTGTCTGTATACATATATGTGCATGCATATGTGTGTGCCTGCATTCATGCATGTGTGTGCATGGATGTGTTTGTGTGTGTGCATGTGTGTGCGCACGCATGCGTGTGTGCATGTGTGCCTGCATACATATATGTGTGTGCATGTGTGTGCATGCATATGTGTGTGCCGGCATCCATGCATGTGTGTGCATGGATGTGTTTGTGTGTGTGTGCATGTGTGTGTGTAAGGGAAACTGTTTCCACTTCTAAAAAGCCAAATGGCAAATGTTGTCTGACTTTTTGTCCTCCTCTTAGTTTTCTAACTCTGTAGTTGTCTTGAAGAAGATGGGGAACTGCTTAAGATCCCTTATTGTTTTCAGACTCTTTGCAGGTAGGTTGAGCACTCCCCGTGGCACAGAGGAAAGGCATAGTCCTGTGATTCGCTTCCTCTTCCTCATCCCCCTTTGCCAAGCTCTACAGAACCAGCTCTGAACACGAGGTCCTGCACAGCCGAAGAGTTCTAATCCTTTAGCCCCGGGGGATGGGGATGGATGGCAGATGGCAGGAAGCACTGCCTCCTCTAATTGTAGCAATCTTGGAACTTAGCAGTCATGTCCAGCCCCTCCGGTTGTGCATTTGTACCCATACTTCTGACGTACAGGGAACAGCGTGAGTCAGTCCTCTCCACTTCCCACAGAAAGCTGAACATTTTCATTTGAAACAAAGTCAGTGGAGAGTAATTGAACGAGCTCCGGCAGTCCGTGGGTGTGAAACAGCAGTTGCTTAGTTTCATTGCAAAAAGGGGGTTTTCATTACAGTTTTGATGCAGGGACCAGAGCTCTGCTTCTACCCAAACCCTACAGTTAATTTCTCGGAGCGTGTTCTGTGGGCAGAGAGCTTCTAATGGAGGGGCCTATTGTTTTTCAACAACCAGTGGTGGGGATTTGGGGGTTTTGGGTATAATTTGTGTGGTCCATTTTCTCTAAAGAGAAAAATGACCTGCCAGTTTTCTCAGACAGAATTGGATTTCCTTTTTCAGTTTGTGAAGAGAATCAGGGCCTCGTAGTTAAGACTGGCAAGAGTGGAGGGCCCTTGTGCTTTTCCTTTGCAGGCCTTCTGCTTATGAGAAGATGGACTCTTTGTTCTCTCACACACGGGAAGTAACAGGAGCCTGCTCCATTTACCAGGAGACGAGTTTCAGCACAGCAATCCCCCAGCCGTGATAAGTGTCTTTTCAAATAGCACCTGGGTCCTCTGGATATGTCATAATGGACCCATTAGTGTCCTGTGGAGGTTTCTGATAAAGAAGGGTGGGGAGAATTTGCTCTCCAACGAGCTTTTGTATCCCGATCAAGTGACTGAAAGAAAGTTGAGTTTTAGAAGCCTTACAATCCAAGGGCATGTGTAATTTAAAGTCGTAGCAAGCTAGCCTGTTAGTTATCCTGAAGGTAAATGCAGCCAATGGATTTGAATCACATAGCTTTTTTTTTTTCTAGTAGTGGGAATTGAATTCAGAGCTCATACATGCAGGCAAGTGCTCTCCTACTGAGCCCTACCTATACTATCATGTAAAAGTCTTTACACAGGGTGTCCAGTGGAATCCAGCACTAAGCCCTGCACAGGAGCTGGGTCCAGTTGTATTGTTGCTCTGGCAAGGGATCACATCCTGCGCCCTAGGTCTGTGTGGTCCCGCTGGAATGCAGACGTGCCGTCCACCTTTAATCCCTCCGACTGGAGTACACACACACCCCTAGTACACACCTAGACAAATCAGAGAAAGATTTGACCGAATGAGTCAGAGACACGATTTGCCCAACTCTCATGAGACCAGCACAGGAAAGACAAGCTATTTAGGAGCCATACAGAAGCAGAGCCAGAAGCCGAGAGGAGCCAGATTGGATCAGTCAGTCTGAGAGGAGTTTTGCCTTAATTCGCCTCTGTTGGTACTTTGTTTCAGTTGAGAAAGTAATGGATACAAATGATTGACATGGGGTGGACACAGGGGAAGGTGCTTGTAAGGAAATGTATTTACTCAGTGTAACACTGTTTGGGTTTTACAACAACAACAATAACAACTCCAAAACACCCAGTGTTTGTTTTTTTTAAATAAGAAAGTTGCATGTTTGCCTGACTTAAACAAAACAAAGAGAAGAATTAAAGAATGCTGGGGGAAGCTGGCGATTTCTCCCTGAGGGGAAGGAATAGTTTGATCGCTTCCTTTTGGAGGAGGGGGCTGTTAAGAAAACTCCGGTTTTCGGAGTCCACCGTCCTCATTTCTGAGGGGCCACCAGAGGTGGCTCTCCTTGCTTCACTCTGGGACTGGTTCTCTAATGTCCTCTTTGAATTGGTCAACTCTGATTACTTGCTCTAAACGCAGCCCAGGGACATCTCCTGTCCTGAAAGCCATTCTTAGACTAAGAGAAACTGTGGCTAAATCACTCACTCTAAGCAGCTAAGTTCTTGCCACTCCCTAATTACATGGAATTACTTTTGCCGTTTTCTCTTAGATTTTGTTTTCTCGTATCTTATATTATTTAATTGACCCATTTTGGAAATCTTGGGCCTGGGACCTAGACATAGATTAGTTCTTTTGTTTTGCTTTGCTTTCTCTGATCCTAGAACCTCTGCTCTATACATGAGTTTATATAGTAATGTATGTATCTACCTTTATTTCATAATTATTTACCTGGTAATGCCATTCTTTGGAGTGTAGGCATTGTTTATCCCTCATGTGGAGACCAGAGGTTTTTATTAGATGTCTTGCTTTATTGCTTTGCCCTTTTAAAAATAAAGTTTTTTTTTTTTTTTTTTTACTTCCTGGGCATGAGCGTTTTGCCTGCATGTACATATATACCACGTGCAGGCCTGCAGCCAGAGGAAGCACACAAATGCATGGATCCCCTGGAGCTGGAGGTACAGGCCAGTGTGAGCTGCTAGCTGGTGGGTGCCAGGAATCGGACTGGGGTCTTCTAGAAGAGCCGCCAGTGCCCTTAACCACTGAGCTATCTCTCTCTAGCCCTGTTCTCTAACCTCAATTTTGAGACAGTGTTTCTCATTAAACCTGGTGTTCACCTATTGGCTGGACTGACTGGCCAGCCAACTCCTGGGATTCTCCTATCTCTGGCTTCCTATGTGCGGATTATAGGTATTCAATACTCAGTTTTTTACATGAGTGTGGGGGATCTGAGCCATCCCACAGCCCCTGTCTGTTATAATCGTGTTAGTTTGGGTTTTACTGCTGCTAACAGGCGCCATGACCAAGGCAAGTCTTATAAAGGGCAGTACTTAATTGGGGCTGACTTACAGGTTCAGAGGTTCAGTCCGTTATCACCAAGGCAGGAGCATGGCAGCATCCAGGCAGACATGGTGCAGGAGGACCTGGGAGTTCTACATCTTCACCTGAAGGGTGCTAGGAGAAGACTGGCTTCCAGGCAGCTAGGACTAGGGTATCAAAGCCCACATCCACAGTGACACGCCTACTCCAACAGGGCCACACCTCTGCATGGTGCCACTGCCTGGGCCAAGCATATTCAAACCATCACAAATCCTGCCAGGTTGTATCTGGCAGGAAGCTGGCATCTGGTGCACACACGGCGGGAGTGTATACACAGGGTCCCTACGTCAGGTTCCATTCATCCATCTATACCTCCAACTCTTCTCTCTTCCTTCGTTTCTTCTTTATCCCCACCCACCACAAAGTTCTTTGGGAGGACTTATTGGAAAGTAAATAGCAACCGTTGGCTCTTCATCTCGATGCAGGTTCTCAAACACAAATTAGAGTCTTACGGTATTTGAGTTATTTTGTTAGTGCAGTTACTTTTCAGTGAACATTCAAGTCATTGCTTTAGTATGCCCGCGTCTTTGCAACCAACCTCCTTCCTGACAGGCCAGTTTAGGATTCCTTAGTATAAGTCACTTCTGCATCATCTGGGACTTGGGTTATAAGCGATGGACCTGGTTGAAACCTGTAAACCCAGAAAATGGTAAGAAATCGGTCTGGCAAGACACAAAAGAAATGCAGAAGCTGGGAAGGGTCCAGAAAATCAAGCAGGGGCCTAAAGTGAGCCTGAACAACTCCGCTATTGGGGTGACCCTATGTCGCAATGTAGTGCATGCCAACTGTTTGTGTTGCCTGCACCCTTCCCTCCTCTTCTTGTGTTTGCAGAACTCTTTACTTTTCTAAGAAAACGTTTTCCGATTTTTTCCTTGCACCTGGCGTTCCTTCTAGGGACCTGGATTGTGCTTTACAGATGTAAGGAAGAAGACAGCATGAGGACCACAGCATAGCTGAGGCCAGGGGTCTTGGCGGTGGGACGCAGGAGGTCCATGGTGTCTGTATCCAGTGGTGAGGCAGTGCTGTCAGTACTAGTGTGTCTGAGGGTGGTGTCTGGAAGCCAATAAATCTTTAATCAATTCCCTTCCTGCTTAACAAGCTAGAGTGGTTTCTGTTGTTTACAACAAAGAACCCTGACAGAACAGTAAATTAGAGCTGGTACTTCGGAGGATTGAGACTATAACTTTCCCTTTCAGTTTTGCCTGGGTCTGTTTAATTCAGATTTGGGGACATAATGATAGGGCTCTGGGTGAACTATGGGCCGAGGAATCTCTCCCTGACAAGATGATAATATTTAGTTTCAGACACTAAATTATACAGATCTGCTAACTCATCTCTGGAGACATCAAACCACGTTTCATGGTGCCTGGGGGATCAGGAAGGAGGGGACACACGCTCAAGGGTGACCGGGGTAGGCGTCACACTGATGTGACATTTCTGGCTGGGCCGTGTGTAACTCGTGGGTTGGATGGGTGTGTTGCCATGCTATCCTGTGCTGTAATTGTTCTCTCCCTGGACTCCCGGCTCGTTATTTACCTGAGTAGGAGGGTGGGTGCTTGCCTGGCGTTATTAAAAGCCCCAGCTTGGGGGCTGGAAAGATGGCTCAGCAGTTAATAATCTAAATGTTCTTTCAGAGAACCTGCGCTCCGTTCTCAGCACCCACAAGGCACTGAGAACTGCCACAAGGCCATTCACAATTGCTAGTGACATCAGTTCTGGGGGACCTGGTACCCCCCTCTGGACTCCTGCATGTGTATGGTGCACATGAACATAGGCAGGGATACACACACACACACACACACACACACACACACAGAGAGATACACAGACACACATACATAATCACACACACAGATACAGAGACACATATGCATAATCACACACAGACACACACACAGACAAGACACAGAAAGACACACATAGATGTACTCTCTCTCTCTTTCTCACAGACACACACAAACACACACACATGCACACACACAGTCACATACAGATACACCCATTCCGAAGCGCACACACATGCAGACACACATATTCACAGACCCACACAGAAGCACACACACACACACACACAGACACACACACACACACACAGATACACAGACACACATACATAATCACACACATGGATACACAGACACACATACATAATCACACACACAGATACACACACAGACAACACACACACAGAGACAAGACACAGAGAGACACACATAGATGTACCCTCTCTCACACACACATACAGATACACCCATTCTGAAGCACACACACGCAGACACACATATTCACAGATCCACACAGAAGCATACACATAGATACACACACACACAGAGAAATACAGAGACACATATACACACGAACTCAGGCAGACACAGAGACAGAGACACATAGATACACATGCAGAAGCACACACACAGACAAGATACACATACAGCCACTGACTGTAAAATAAAAAGCCATGGATGTAAGCAAAAGGCTTCCAGAAGAAAGAGGAGTCAAACAGCATGTCTGAAACCATCGTCATCTTCTCATTTTTACTTGGAGTTAGCTGAAAGGACTCGAATATACTTCTGGAACATGGTTACAGGTTGGAGGCAATACCTGAGGTGGACAGCACAACATGTCAGCCAGCAATGTAGGTTATTTCTTTGAGTGTGGAGGAAGGGATCTCTTAAAGCCCTGTTTAGTCAAATGTGTGGTCACTTGGAACTCAGAGCAATTAGGGGACAGGAAGTGGCTTTTTCGCCAGCTGTTTTGAGAGGAGAGTTGGGAGGATAATAGCACACAAGATCCTAGGACAGTGGCGACATTCATTGAAATGTCATGCAAACATTCTGATGTAAATGCTTGCCTGTGAGATGGGATTCTGGATTCTCTGGTGTTGTTTTCTGTCTTAGGAGTCAAACCCAGGGCCTTGTATATGTTAGACCCAGGGCTCCCATTTTTATGCTTGGGGTCAGATAGTAAAATTCTGCTCCTGTGTATGTTGAATGTAGACAAGAGATGTCATTTTCTGAACTTTAGTTCCTTCCTTCCATCGACTTTCTCTTTTCAAAGGCTGAATTTTCGTTGTTAATTATGTGTGGGTGTGCATGTCTGTCTGTGGGTGCATGTCAGTGCATGTGTCCTCCAAGGCCAGGCACAATGGAACCCTCCCTCCCCGCTGTAGCTGGAGTTACCAGCAGTTGTGACTGTGAGCTGACCAAGCACGGGTGCTGGGAACTGTAAGGAGGAATCTGGGCCCTGCAAGGGCAGTAAATACTCTTAACCACAGAGCTGTCTCTCCAGCCCCTGCTTTCCTCCTCTGCAAAACTAAATTGGTTGGTTTTTTTGAAGATGAAATGACAACATGGGGGCAAAAAAATGTCAGCAGGGTGCGTGGCCCAGGGACACGATTCCTTTTCTCCTCCTCCTCCTCCTCCTCTTCCTCTTCCTCCTCTTCCTCTTCCTCCTCCTCCTCTTCCTCCTCTCCTCCTCCTCCTCTCCTCCTCTCCTCCTCCTCTTCCTCCTCCTCCTCTTCCTCTTCTTCTTCTTCTTCTTCTTCCTCCTCCTCTTCCTCCTCTTCCTTCTCTTCCTCTTCCTCTTCTCCTTTTCCTTTTCCTTCTTCTCCTCCTTCCTTCTTCTCCTTCTTTTTCCTCTTCCTCTTCCTTCTCTTCCTCTTCCTTCTCTTCCTCTTCTTCCTCTTCTCTTCTTCTTAATTATTTAATCATTTCATTGATTCCATTGGTTGACATCTCAAATGATATCCCACTTCCCAGTTACCCCTCCGATAACCTCCATCCCACAACCTCCCTCTTCTCCCTCCCCTTTGTTTTGATGAAGGTGCTCCCCGACCCACCCACCTTCTCCTGCCCCTACATCTGGAGCATCAAACCTCCACAGGACCAAGGGCCTCCCTTTCCATTGATGACAAACAAGGCCATTCTCTGCTACCTATGTATCTGGAGCCATGAATCCCTCCCTGTATACTCCTTGGTTGGTGGTCTGGTCCCTGGGAGCACTGGGTGGTCTGACCAGCTGATGTTGTTCTTCCTGTGGGGTTACAATCCCCTTCAGCTCCTCCAGTCCTTCCGCCAGGTCCCCAACCGGGGTCCCTGAGCTCAGTCTAATGGCTGGCTCCAAGCATTCACATCTGCATTGGTCAGTTGCTGGCTGAACCTCCCCAGGAGCAGACACACCAGGTTCCTGCCTGCAAGCGTCTCTTGACCACTGTGACAGTGTTGGGCTTGGTATCTGCAGACAGGATGGCCCTTCCTTCAGTTTCTGCTCCATTTTTTTGTCCCTGTTCTTCCTTTGGACAGGAAATTTTCTGGGATAAAAACGTTGAGGTGGATGTGTGGCTCCAACCCCAACACCAGGGGCCGTGCCTACCTACAGGAGGTGTTCTCTACAGGTTCTATCTCCCCTTCTCTGATAAAATCATCCCCGCTGGGTCCTGGGAGCCTCACGTTTCTCTAGTGTCTGGGATCCTCCAGTGGCTGTCCCCATTTTCTCATCCCCCCTGCTACATATTTTCACTCAATTTCCTGACCCCTCTTCCATCCCCTCCAGTACCTGATGCTGTCCTCCTGATTTCCTCCTACTCCTCTCTTCCTCCCATACTCTCTCTGCCTCTACCTTGATCGTCCTGATCCCCCCTCAATGCAGAACTAAAGCATCCACACCCTGGTCTTTCTTCCTCCTAAACTCCATACAGTCTGTGGGTTGTATGATGGGCATTGTGAGTTTGGGGGCTAATATCTGATTATCAGTGAGAACATACCCTGTGTGTTTTTCTGTGATTGGGTTACCTCACTCAGGATGATACTTTCTAGCTCCATCCATTTGCCTATGAATTCCATAAAGTCATTGTTTTTGATAGCTGAGTAATATTCCGTTGTGTAGTTGTACCACATTTTCTGTATCCATTCCTCTGTTGAAGGACATCTGGGTTCTTTCTAGCTTCTGGCTATTATAAATAAGGCTGCTATGAACATAGTGGAGCATGTGTCCTTGTTATATGATGGAGCATCTTTTGGGTATATGCCCAGTAGTGGTATAGCTGGGTCTTCAGGTAGTGCTATGTCTAATTTTCTGAGGAACATCCAGACTGATTTCAAGAGTGGTTGTACCAGCTTGCAATCTCACCAACAGTGGAGGAGTGTTCCTCTTTCTCCACATCCTCGCCATCATCTGCTGTCACTTGAGTTTTTGATCTTACCTATTCTGACTGGTGTGAGGTGGAATCTCAGGGTTGTTTTGATTTGCATTTCTCTGATGACTAAGGATGTTGAACATTTCTTTAAGTGCCTCTCAGCCATGCGAGATTCCTCAGTTGAGAATTCTATTTAACTCTGTACCCCATTTTAAAAATAGGGTTATTTGGTTCTCTGGAATCTAACTTCTTGAGTTCTTTGTATATTTTGGATATTTGTCCTCTATTGTATGTAGGGTTGGTAAAGATCCTTTCCCAATCTGTTGGCTGCTGTTTTGTCCTAATGACAGTGTCCTTTGCCTTACAGAAGATTTTCAATTTTATGAGGTCCCATTCGTTGCTTGTTGATCTTTCGGCATAAGCCATTGGTGTTCAGCTCAGGAAATTTTTCCCTGGGCCTATATGTTTGAGGCTTTTCCCCACTTTCTCTTCTATTAGATTCAATGCATTTGGTTCTATGTGGAGGTCCTTGATCCACTTGGACTTAAGCCTTGTACAGGATTATAAGAATGAGTTGATTTTCATTCTTCTACATGCAGACCATCAGTTAAACCAGCACCATTTGTTGAAAATGCTGTCTTTTTTCCACTGGATGGTTTTAGCTTTTTTGTCAAAGATCAAGTGACCATAGTATGCAGTTCTATTCCATTGATCTACATGCCTGTCTGTGTACCAATATGTGCAGTTTTTTTATCACTATTTCTCTATAATACAGCTTGAGGTCAGGGATAGTGATTCCCCCAGAAGTTCTTTTATTGTTGAGAATAGTTTTGACTGTCCTGGGTTTTTCTTGTTGTTCCAAATGAATTTGAGAATTACTCTTTCTAACTCTATGAAGAATTGAGTTGGAATTTTGATGGAGATTTCATTGAATCTGTAGATTGCTTTTTGTAAAATGGCCATTTTTACTATGTTAATCCTGCCAATCCATGAACAAGGGAGATCTTTCCATCTTCTGAAGTCTTTAATTTCTTTCTTCAGGGACTTGAAGTTCTTGTCATACAGATCTTTTACTTATTTGGTTAGTGTCACATCTAGGTATTTTTTATTATTTGTGACTATTGTGAAGGGTGTTCTTTCCATAATTTCTTTCTCAGCTCTTATCCTTTGAGTAGAGGAAGGCTACTGATTTGTTTGAGTTAATTTTATATCCAATCACTTTGCTAAAGTTGTTTATCAGCTGTAGAAGTCCTCTGGTAGAATTTTTGGGGTTGCTTATGTATACTATCCTATCATCTGTAAATACTGATATTTTGACTTCTTCCCGTTTGTATCCCTTTGATTTCCTTTTGTTGTCTAATTTCTCTGGCTAGAACTTTGGATACTAGATTTAATAGGTTGGAAGAGAGTGGGCAGCCTTGTCTTATCCCTGATTTTAATGGGATTGCTTTGAGTTTCTCTCCATTTAATTTGATGTTGGCTATTGGTTTACTGTATATTGCTTTTATTATATTTTGGTATGAATCTTGAATTCCTGATCTCTTCAAGATTTTTACCATGAAGGGGTGTTGTATTTTGTCAAAGGCTATTTCAACATCTAATGAGATGATCATGTGGGTTTTTTTTCTTTGAGTTTGTTTATATAGTGAATTACATTGATGGATTTTTGAATATTTCATCCCTGGGATGAAGCCTACATTATCATAATGAATTATCGTTTTGATGTGTTCTTGGATTCAATTTGCAAAAATTTTACTGAGTATTTTTGCATCGATATTCATAAGGGAAATTGGTCTGAAGTTCTTTTTCTTTGTTGGGTCTTTTTGTGATTTGGGTATCAGTGTAACTGTGGCTTCATAGAATGAATTGGGTAGTGTTTCTTCTGTTTCTATTTTGTGGAATAGTTTGAGAAGTATTGGTATTAGGTATTCTTTGAAGGTCTGATAGAATTCTGCACTAAACCCATCTGGTCCTGGGCTCTTCTTGGTTGGGAGACTTTTTATGACTGATTCTATTTCTTTAGGGGTTATGGGTCTGTTTAGATGGTTTATCTGATCCTGATTTAACTTTGGTACCTGGTATCTGTCTAGAAAATTACCCATTTCATCTAGATTGTCCAGTACTGTTTTTTTTTAAAGATTTATTTATTTATTTCATGTATGTGAGTACACTGTCGCTCTCTTCAGACACACCAGAAGAGGGTATCTTATTACAGATGGTTGTGAGCCACCGTGTGGTTGCTGGGAATTGAACTCAGGACCTCTGGAAGAGCAGTCAGTGCTCTTAATCACTGAGCCATCTCTCCAGCCCATCCAGTACTGTTGAGTATAGACTTTAGTAGTAGGATCTGATTATTTTTTGAATTTCCTCAGTTTCTGTTGTTATGTTTCCTCTTTCATTCCTGATTTTGTTAATTTGATGCTGCCTCTGTGCCCTCTGGTTAGTTTGGCTAAGAGTTTATCTATCTTGTTGATTTTCTCAAAGAACCAGCTCCTTGTTTTGTTGATTCTTTGTATAGTTCTCTTCATTTCTACTTGGTTGGTTTCAGCCCTGAGTTTGAACATTTCCTGCCATCTATTCCTCTTGGATATATTTGCTTCTTTTTGTTCTAGAGCCTTCATATGTGCTGTTAATCTGCTAGTGTATGCTCTCTCCAGTTTTTTTTTCTTTTTTATGAAGGCACTCAGGGCTACGAGTTTTCCTCTTAGCACTGTTTTCATTGTGTTCCATAAGTTTGGATATGTTGTGACTTCATTTTTGTTAAATTCTAAAAAGTCTTTAATTTCTTTCTTTATTTCTTCCCTGATGAAGGTATCATTGAATAGATAGTTGTTTAGCTTCCATGTGTATGTGGGCTTTCTGTTGTTTTTGTTGTTATTGAAGACCTAGCCTTAGAATACAGGGTACAAATTCAATGTTCTTGTATCTGTTGAGGTTTGTTTTGTGTCCAATTATATGGTCGATTTTTGAGAAGGTGCCAAGAGCTGCTGAGAAGAAGGTATATTCTTTTGTTTTTAAGATGAAATGCTCTGTAGATATCTGTTAAATCCATTTGGTTCATACTTCTTTTAGTTTCTCATTGTCTGTTTCATTTCTGTTTCCATGATCTGTCTACTGATGATTGGGGTGTTGAAATCTCCTACTATTATTGTGTGAGGTTCATTGTGTGCTTTGAGCTTCAATAATGTTTCTTTTACAAATGTGGATGCCTTTGCATTTGGGGGATAGATGTTCAGACTTGAGAGTTCATCTTGGTTGATTTTTCCTTTTATGAGTATGTAGCATTCTTCGCCATCTCTTTCAATAATTTTTGGTTAAAAGTCTATTTTATTGGATACTAGAATTACTACTCCTGCTTGTTTCTTGGGACCATTTGCTTGGATTTTTTTCCAGACTTTTACTCTGAGGTAGTGTCTGTCTTTGTCACTGAGGTGTGTTTCCTGTATGCAGCAAAATGCTGGGTCCCTCTATGTATTCAGTCTGTTAGCCTATGTCTTTTTATTGGGAAATCGAATCCATTGATTTTGAGAGCTATTAGGGACCAACGATTGTTGCTTCCTGTTATTTTTGTTGTTGGTAATGGTATTATGTTTTTTTCTCTTCTTTTAGGTTTGTGGTAAAAAGATTAATTTATTTCTTTTTCTTGGGTGCAGTTTTCCTCTTTGTGTTGGTCCTTTCTATTATCTTCTGTAGGGCTCGATTAGTGGAAAGATATTATTATTATTTAAATTTGGGTTTGTCTTGGAATACCTTGGTTTCTCCATCTATGGTAATTGCGAGTTTTGCTGGGTATAGTAGCCTGGGCTGGCATTTTTGTTCTCTTAGGGTCTATATGACATCTGCCCAAGATCTTCTGGCTTTTAGATTCTCTGTTGAGAAGTCTGGTGTAATTATGATAGGTTTGTTTTTATATGTTACTTGACTTTTCTCTTTACTGCTTTTAATATTCTTTCTTTGTTCTGTATATTTGGTGTTCTAATTATTATGTGATGGGAGGAATTTCTTTTCTGGCCCCATCTGTTTGGTGTTCCATAGGCTTCTTGTATATTTATATGCATCTCTTTCTTTAGGTTAAGGAAGTTTTCTTCTATAATTTTGTTGAATATGTTTGCTGGCCTTTAAGTCGGGAATCTTCACTCTCTTATATACCTATTATTCTCAGGTTCAGTCTTTTAATTGTGTCCTAGATTTCCTGAATGTTTTGAGTTAGGAGCTTTTTGCTTTTTGTATTTTCCTTGACTGTTGTGTTGATGTCTTCTATGGTATCTTCTACACCCAAGAGTCTCTCTTCTATCTCATGTATTTTGTTGGTGATGATTGCATCTGTGACTCCTGCTCTCTTTCCTAGCTTTTCTATCTCCAGTGTTGTCTCCCTTTGAGTTTTCTTTAATGTTTCTATTTCCGTTTTTTAGATCCTGGACAGTTATGTTCAATTCCTTCACCTGTTTGATTATGTTTTCTGTATTTCTTTAAGGGATTTATGCGTTTCCTCTTTAAAGGCTTCTACCTCTTTACCTGTGTTCTCCTGTATTTCTTTAAGGGAGTTATTTATGTCCTTCTTAAGGTCCTCTATCATCTTTATGAGATGAGAATTTAGATCTGAATCTTGCTTTATAGGTGTGTTGGGGTATCCAGGGCTTTCTGTGGTGGGAGAACTGGGTTCTGATGTGCCAAGTGACATTGGTTTCTGTTGCTTATGTTCTTGCACTTGCTTCTTGCCATCTGGTTATCTCTGGTGTTAACTGGCCTCATTGTCTCTAACTGGAGCCTGCCCCTCTTTCGAGCCTGTGGTCCTGTCACCACATGATCCTGCGTTCCTGGATGTGTCAATATCTCGGGAGTCTAGCTGCTCCTGTGGTGTTGGCTGAGTGGGCTGGGATCCAGAGCGGAGGCTCTGCTCAGGTACAGGTGCAAACCAGAAGGCATGGACACTGGAGTGCAGTGTCAGCAAGTTACAGGTGTGGTGTCTGAGGAGGGTGATGCCTGGTGCTGTGATTTTGTTTCCTCAATACTAATTGTAAGTTTGCTTTAAATGAAAGTGCTGTTGAGTTATTTTGGCTTGTGTTAGTGTTATAATGTGAGTTCAAGCTTTGGCAACATAGTTTTTTCCTAGAAAAAAATGTTTACAAGTCTATTTGCTTCTTTACTTATAAACACTCTATAATCTTTAGTGCAAGAGAGGTCAGCTGTGCACTCAAGGGCTAAGGAGTTAGTTGATAAATTGGTTTGCTGTTCTTGTGTCCCACATCTTAGTCATGTCAAGTGAATATTATTATATTCTGTATATGCCTTTTAGAGAAAAGCTCAACCCAGCACATCAAAAGGCATGTGCGTATTAACGTTGTGCCTGGGTGTCTGGGATTAATTCCTTCAAGTAGCACAGACTTTGAATGAAGCAGGGAGAGACCATTGTCCTAGATAGAATTGTCCTAAGCCTGCACACACGGAAGCTGCTGCCTAGTTAGAGGAACTCAGTTAACACTAGAAGGAATGGCTGGGGGCGCAGCTCGGTGGGGGAGGGCTTGCCCAGTGCATGCTGGGTCCCAGCTCTACTAGAAAAATTTAATTATTATAAAAAATATTCTAAAAGTACCAGAGAATGAAAAGAGAAAAGTAGTGTACACGTAGCTGAAGATGATGTACTCTGCTAACATTCGGGGCCGGCAGATCAGAGAGAGATTTCCAATGAGATTCTATTCCATCTGCATCTTATTGGGAAAAAAGCACAACATAGTTGATAAAACCTGGATGGTGTGGAGAAAAATACATTGTATCACTCTGCTTTATTCGGAGTTGCCCTTAGCTCCTATTCTTTAATTTGTTTATCTTCTCCATGACCCCACTTCTCTGTCTGTCTGTCTTTATCTGTGTGTGTGTGTGTGTGTGTGTGTGTGTGTGTGTGTGTTTCTCCCTGTCTCTGTCTCTGTCCCCCCTCCACCTTGTCTGTGACTTCATGCCTCATGAAGCCATGAAGGCAGAAAGCCCATCTGACTTGCTGGCAGCTCTATCCTAATTGACTGGGACAGTGCCAGCGCATAGTAGGTATTCAGCAATACCAGCTGGATGAATGCTCTTCTTTATCGCTCCTGGTACGGACCAATGGGTTTGAGACCTCCTGAATCTGTCCTTTGCTGTGCTGTGTTTCCCCTGAGGGTGCTCACTTCCAAGATGGTGAAATCCCACAGGTACAAAGCACAAAGCAACCACTGTTTACTCAGCTTCTGACTACAGGAGGAAGGCTGGAAGCCACACCCACCCCGTGCCTGTCCTTGTGTGGCCTGGGAACTCAGAATTACTCTCACGAATGGATCTTTGCAGTCATTGGTGTTAGAAACATCAATATCCAGGGCCTGGAGAGGTGGTTCAGTGGTTAAGAGCATTGGCTGCTCTTCCAGAGGTCCTGAGTTCAATTCCCAGCAACCACATGGTGGTTCACATAGCTAAAGATGTGGAGAAAAATACACTGTATCACTCTGCAATGTATCATCTGTAATGTAGTTCTCTTCTGGTGCATCTGAAGATAGCTACAGTATATATATATATATATATATATATATATATATATATATATATGTATATATGTATATATATATATAATTTAATATATGTTATAATTTATAATTTATAATTTAATATATATTAAAATTTTTAAAAAGAAGCATCAATCCTGAACAGAGATGAAACAAAATAAGTAAAATAAAAATTCCAGTCTTTCACATTATTAAAACGTATGTCTAGTGGCTTGGACTCTTCACTAGAAATGTAAGGTTGCCCTTTTATTTTGTCTAATAAGCACCTAATTAATATCCTCAATTTCCCCTCTTGCCTCATGAAGTGTTTATACCTGACTTTTTAAAGAACAATTTTGCCAACCTCTGCTACAGAGGTGGTCTCAGGCTACTTAGGTATAACTCTGGTGTGGGGGTAAAAGCAGAACTTTAAGGGTTCATCGAGCCCTAGAGTCTTCTCATCTGTTGAATGAGAATGGCCCTTGAATCCCAACAAGGTGCTGAGAATCCATGAGACCACCTCTCTAAAGTCTTGAAGGTCTTTGTCACATGATCATAGCCATGTAGTGAGCCTTGTAGTAGTTTGTTATTTTGAAGGTCTTTGTCACATAACCATAGCCACATAGTGAGCATTCAGGTAGTTTGCAGCTGGCTTGACCATACTAGGACCTGCTCTTGCCTTTTTCTAACATAACCGTAGGGTTGTTGAACAAAGTCTGGGGTCACTTTCCCTTAACACTTACATGACAAGGGCATGAGCCACACAGTAGATGTCAGTATCTTTCCTTCTGTATGATATCTGATAACGTCTGGGGAGCTTACATTTTCTGTCCATGACTCTGATTCCTGCTTCTAGTTCATTTTCTCTTCTCTGGCCTGCCCTGCCCACTTCTGTAGTCTTCCAGGGTGACACTCACACAGGCCCCTTAGGATCAATTCAGTCCAAAACAAAACAAAACAAAACAAAACACCTGAAAAAACCAAAACCATTCTAAAATCAATTCTTCAAAGTTGTTCTGGCATTTGGGTCTTAGCGGCTGGTCTCTCTTCTCTTCTCTAAACACATTCCCTCTTTCCCATTGTTGAGTTTTCAGTCTCTCAGACCCCTCTTTCCTCTCTAGACCTAACAAATTCCCAATCCATGCTCTGTCTCTGTCTCTCTCTGTGTGCATCTCTCTGTCTCTGTCTCTTTGTCTCTCTCTGTCTCTCCTCCCCCCCCCGCCCTGTCTCTCACCTGGAATGATTTATCTACCTGCTTTCCCTTTCCTGCTGGCCTGACCTAATGACGTATTAAGCTGCCTCAGTGCAGAACTCTGGATTTCCTTTGGAGGTCATGGGGACTGAACCTGGACCTTTGCGTGTGCTTGACCAGGGTTCTGCTGCAGCACCAGACTCCCAGCTCCAGCATGCACGTGGAAGCCAGAGGACACCCTGCAGTGTCTAGCCTTCTTTTCACCTTGTTTGATGCAGGCTCTAGTTGTTTTCCAGTACATACACCAGTCTCGCTAGCTCATGAGCTTCCAGGGATTCTCCTGTGCCCACCTCCCAGATCTCCATAGGAACACTGGGAGTACAGATGTGTGCTACTGTTGCCGGCCTTACATGAGTGCTGGGGCCTTGAACACAGGTCCCATGCTGAGAAATCTCCCAGCCCTATAGAACATATTTTACACAAAATTTGTGTAAGGATGTTTGGAGCAGTGTTATAACATCCAGAAGTAAGAAACCACTCGAGTGTCTCTTAGCTGATGGAGAATATGGAAAATGTGCTCTAGTCAATCCAACAGAAATTATTCAGGAATTGAAGGGAGTGTGCTAGCATGTAGATGAGCTTGGAAACACTGCGTTAAGCAAAAGAAGATGCTCACAAAAACGTCACATATTCCACGACCCCCATTTTAACAAAAATGTCCACCAATGACAAGTGTGCAGTCAGAAGGTAGGTGTGGTGAGGAACAGTAATGGCTGCTTCTGGGAGCAGCTTCTTTTTGAGAATATTCTGAAGTGGGAGTGTTACCAGGCTGCACAACACTTGCCCATCCAAAGCCTGATGGACTGCACACTTCAAAATGGTACATCTTGTGGCATGTGAATGGTAAACGTTCCTAGAAGCCCACCAGTGACGGATGTCAAGTTCTACCCCCTGCCCTGTTCAGATAAAGATAAGCAACCCCAAGGGGGCCCGAGGCACCCCAGCCTGCTGCTGCTCACGGGTCAGCATGGTCAAAGGCAGCAGGGATGTGTCTGCCCGTCCACATGGCCTCTCAGAAGTTCCCACAGCTCTTCAGACCTAGCTCTTCAACTCGTGGCAGGCTTGGCACACAGGTCTGTGTTTGCAGATGGGAGAACCTCAAGGCACCGTTGTTTTGAGCTTGCTAGCAGCTATTGCTCCTGATTTTGGCAGGAAGGATGACAGAGAGTATTGGGGTCTGTAAAGTTAAATTAATTAATTAATAAGGTGTCAGCATTATAGCTCACCGAACCGCTTATTCCCTTCACATCCTGATTGCAGCCCCCCTCCTCCCAGTCCCCCTCCCACAACCTCTCCCCACCTCTCTCTTTCTCTGCTGAGATGGGGGAGCCCCCCCCCCCGTGTACAAACCCATCCTGGCACATCAAGTCACTGCGGGACTAGACCAGCCTCGTCTTCGGCTCACACTGGCTCTTTCTCCTCTTCCCCATTCTCGCCCACGTGACCTCTTGCTGCCTTTGCAATGGTTTGCGTGGTGGTCCGGACGGCCCTTCCTCGCTTACGAAGGCTTGCTCTTTTGTTACCGTGGGTGGGCCTTAGGTAGTGCCGTGTGTATGGCGTTCATTCTCTCTCCCATCAACACTGGCTTCATTTCTGGTTCAACGCAAAATGAGAGTGCGACCCAGGTTGGCTGAGGTCAGATTTAAGTCATTTCTACTCTCTGCTGTGAGTCATTACTGTTGAGATCTAAATTGCAGGGAAAAATCGGTGGATTTCTATAGAATTCAGGCCCTCTATCAAAGTGAAACATCCAAGACATTTTCCAAAGTAGCTAAAATAGCTTAGAGTTTGGCTTCAGCTGTTTCTTCCAGGTAGATTTTCAAGTATGCCTTACATTGGCTTAAAAACAAATTGGGACTGATTATATAATTATGATGGGGAATGTTCTTTTGGGTGGTGAATATTCATTTTGCACGAAAATAGTAAAGAGCTGGCTTATTTAACTAATGTGCACTTAGAGGGCCCTCCACGAGGAGCAGGCGGCCACACGAGTTTTGAAGCTGCAGTGGCTTGGCTTTACTCGGGTACCTTGGAAACGGAGAATTGTTTTTGGAAAATCTGATGCCCAGGCCTCAGGCCTTATTCTTGGACAAGGAATGTTTTCATTTACAAAAGCCGAGCGGCCGCTGAAGACCGACACTTATTTAGCACTCGCAGCATCAAATCCGTCCTCGAGATGGTGGCACGGAGACGGAACCATGAAAACATCGTTTTCATTATCCGTATGCATAGATTTTATTTATAAAATGTAGGTAACACATGGTACCGAGAGAGTTAAGGTAACATGCGTGTGTTTGGTGCCATCATGAGCGTCACAGTAAAACCAGAAGGTTCTGTTTAGGTTTTAAGTTTTTTTTTTTTAATGCCTTAATAACAAAACCATACACACATGGAAGGAGTTGGGTAAGGGATTTTGGAAATTCAATTTTCTAAGTCTTTTATTCAAGCAATTTTTAGGTTATAGCTGTTTTGAAACCAAAAAATTTCAACTTAAAAATAGAAGTGAAGAAAGAGGAACAGATTGCAGTCTGCAACAGAGAGAGAGAGAGAGAGGAGAGAGGAGAGAGGAGAGGAGGAGGAGGAGGAGGAGGAGGAGGGGGAGGAGGAAGGAGGGAAGGGGAGGAAGGGGAGGAGGGGAAGGAGGAAGGGGAGGAGGGGGGAAGGAGGAAGGGAGGAGAGGGGAGGAAGGGGGAAAAGGGGGGAGGAGGGGGTGAGGAGGAGGGAGGAGGGGGGAGGAGGAGGGGGACTGCCAGAGAGCACTAGTGCTTGGTCCTCCTCCATCCTCGGGACACTATTGAAGAACGAGTAGTGAAGACATGGGTTGAGGCCACCGCTGTGCTTCTCCACATTTATTTATTTATTTACTTAGAATTATAAACTTGTGACAAAGACAGTTTGATGGAATCTATGGGAAACATTGTTGAACATCGAACATCACACACAAACTTACACACATTGACATAAACATGTATATACACATACCTTACACACAGCTCACACACATGTACATACACATACACTCACTCACATGCATTCACACACACACGTTCACTCATACATTCTCATGCACACACCCACGCACATGCACGGCTACACTCTCACATACTGAAACACTCACACGTTCATAACACATGTTCTCCTACGCACAACTCGCATGCACAAACACACTCACACATTTACACACACTCCCGTGCAGAGACTCACACACATTCAGCCCTGACTGTCTGTGTCTTAGCCTAACGCTCCCCTTCCCCGGAGGGGACCCTTCACAGAAATCCCTGGCTAGGTGAAGCGATTAATTCTTTGCTCGAGGGTGAAGGCTGCAAACTCTTACTGTGGAAATGGTTCAGAGTGACTCCTGGGAGTTTCCAGAACATAGACATTTCATGGGTGAGGCCGAACTGGGTGAAACTCCAGATTTCTGCTCAGGATCCTCCTCACTGTGGGCGGCGCTAAACTGAGAGAAACTCCAGGGGGTGGAGCTTGCCGTTGCTGAGGATAGCCCGCAGAGTGGGAACCATTCCCAGGCTAGGCCCTACTAACCACTTCCTGGCCCTGTGACATGCATCCTACAGAAGGCCAGGTCTGTTTGCCTTGGCCTCCATAAGCTACATCGTGAAGAAGAGCTGTGTTTTCTTGTCCGAATAGAAGACACTGGCCTCTCCTTGGTATTGATTTTTGTGTTATTTCATTTGTAAACAGCGCTTGTTCTGTGCTATAAAACTAGTCGATGCTAAGCAAATTTTTGAAGGTTGAAAATCAGCCTCTCGTGGAAATAAGTGTGAAGGAAAGCAGAGGGCTTCCATCGTGTGCACATTTTGATGTATGTTTCTGTTTCTCCAAGCGCACGCTTTTTTTTTTCTTCCCGGCGACTTATTTGGCGTTTTATTTTGCTGGCGTCTTTTTGTGCCGGTCAATAGCATCGCACCACCTCTGACTAGGCGTTTGTGCAGTCTCTCCAACTATCCAGTTATCAAGCTGAGTTAAAATCCCCAATCACCCACTTGCAGTAATTAGGTCAGTTATAGAAAAGATAAGGCAAAAAGCACACGTATGTGAGGACTCCTTTAGCTGCAAATGCGGCCGTGTATTAGCCTGCCAATATCACTTTGCAACCTGTCTTGCAAAAACCCACTGAAACTGCGTCTCCCCGCCCTTTCCTGTTGGTGTCTTCGAATGGAGCAATAGCTCAACCCGGGTGAAGCAATTTAGTGCAGAATGCTTTGAGATGATAGGAATTAAAATCTACGTTCACAGTCTGCTCGTCCATACCTAGTACAGCATTTTAGAAATAGCCACCGTGACACAGTTCCTGCCAGAAGCCACTTAACGGAGGACGGACCTGGTGTTCTGGGGATTTGAACCTCCGTCTTCACGCTTGCTGCGAGGCTACAGGCACTTCCGTTGCGGAGCCATCTTCTCGGCTCACAGGCGCTAATCTTTCAAGATATGTTTTCAGTTCTCAAAAATACTTTCTTCAGTTTCTCCTCAAGATTTTGGCTAACTCTAGTTGTCACCCTTGATTTTTTTTTAAATCGTGATTTTTATTTACCTATTTGTATGTGTGGGTGCTTTGCCTGCAGGTATGTCTGGGCCCCAGGTTATGCCTGGTACCTGAGGAGGCCAGAAGAGGGCGTTGCATCCGCTAGAGTTGGAGTTAGAGGTGATCATGACGCGCCACGTGGGTGCTGGGAATCGGACTAGAGTTCTCTGAAAGAGCAGCCAGTGCTCTTTCTAACTGCTCAGCCAGCCATCTCTCCAGCCCCCGATTTTTATTTTTATGTGAACAGAACTGAATCAAGGACTCTCAGGATTCACAGCTTATTTCTGTCTGAGTAAAAAAGCAGTTATATCTAACTACTTCAAGGTATTCCTACAAAGGCCAGTGAGTGAATTCTTCTACCCTGCCCCCAAATTAATAAAAAAAGCTGTTCTCAGCCCCGAGAGATGCATCATGCTCTTTTCTTTCTGGCTTTTAAACCGATGCAAAAATGTCCCTTGGAACCAACTCTGCGGGGGATTGCAAGGGAAGCAAGGCATGTGGTGTTTTCGTGAGGCCTGTAGTTAAGACGACTCCCCTGCAGCAGATCATAGCAAAGTGAGGCCAGAGAATAACTGCAAAGCATCTGCCCCACAGAGTTTCCTTTGCACATAGCAAAGGTTTGGGAAATTAGGACTTGAGAGCAGCATGTGGCTAACCTCAGACCAGGAAGGATAAGCCCGATTTGAACTTACTTATGAATGAGGGAGAGGATCCTGAACAGGAGGGGAAGACCTGGCTCAGTGTGGTACGGGCCAGACGCACTTAGAGAACAGATCAGACAGTGGAAGTGGCTTTGTCACCGAAATTTCCTTATAGCTTCGTTCCACGTGCCCCGAGCTCTACTGTGTCTTGGCTCTCGGTTGTTCTTGGCTGTATTTCTCTACTTTCCCTATCCAAGAATCCCCAAACAGCCCATTGTTGGTCTGTGCCCTCTATTCAGTCTCTGAAGGTGGGGTACTAGGAAGATTCTGTGACCATGTGGCCGTCCCAGTAGTAAATGTCTTTTACCTCCTCAGTGTCTGTCAGTCAGGACAGGGTAGGCAATGCTTCAGCAACATTCGTGTGGATTTCAAATTCATTCAAGAGGGTTACATTAACCAATTTTCCTTCCTCCCTCTTGCTACATATCCAGCGTGGGTTGGGGAAGGTGATTAGTAACAAAGTCTCGATCGTCGCTGTCATTCATGTCAGGGTCATGTGATCCTGATGTCACCATCCATCAGCATGGCCTGGATCGATTTAACCTCCCCCCCCCTTAAACTACCGAGCATTAATTATCCGTAATAAACAATTTTACAAATTTGTCCCCACAGCGCCAAGGACCGTGTCAGTACAGCCATTGTGGTTTTTCTTGAGAGGCCCTCCTGGAGTTTCTATCAGCATGGCCTATCTCTAGGATGATGACAGCCATGAGTGGGGGGTTAAAACAGGGCTGGCACGGAGGCAGATGGGGCAGAGAGCAAGGGTGGGGTTGCTGTCCACAGTTGACCGCTGCACGTCATCTCGTGTGTGTGACTTTGTTACTTTGCCCCCTTCATGCACATTTTCCTTGATTACAGTGCGGAGGACATGGCATGTCTAGGTTACGCGTAAGACTGCCTTCAAGACAATTATTCTCTTCAAGCATAACGCAAGCAAAACTTAAAGCCAGAAGCAGACAGTGCCTTCTAGACTCTCTCTCTATATTGCAGTTTCTAAAAGGTTTTAACGCTCATCCCTGTAAAAGAAAGCTGTTTTCTCGGATAATTTTATTTTTTTGAGACCCTTGGTCATGAGCCGCCCTCCCCTCCCCAGTTTCTCCTTCTCCTTCTCCTCCCAGACTCACGAGCTCTTCTTTAACTATTATTGTTACTTGTATATGTGTGTGCGCACACACACGTGCATATATAACCCACCAAGCCCATTTAGCTTTGCACATGTGTGCATGTGTCTAAGGCGAGCACTTGGGATTGGACATCCTATGGAGGAGCTCCTGGGAGACTGGGTCTAGCTCTGTCAGCAGGCATCTAGCTATGAGACCAGGTGGAACTCCCCCTCCATGTAGGCCTGCCCACTAGTGTTATTATTTTGCTAGTCTTGTTCATGCAATCGAGTTATCGAGAGTTCGTGGGTGCGGCTACCCTGTCATTTATAGAAGACACGGTCTCGCAGCAACAACATACTATTAAAAATGTTTATCGAACTGCCTCAGCTTAGATCTGCTCTATTTACTGTCACAGTCTGTGCCCTCTACTCTGTTCCTTCCCATCCTCCGTGGGGAAGGGTTTGGGTAAAAACCAAAGTCACCATCAGCTTCATTTCCAACTTTGGAGACTCTCACTCTCTTGCAGCAAAGAATGCCAACGCCAGAGAGTTATGGAGCAGCAAGCTGATAATAGCTGCCCCCCCCCACAGGCCTGCTTTCTCCAGCAATTCCTCACATTCTGAGAGGGGCACTTAGTGAGAAAGACGGCAAATTTTCCTTCCATTTAGGTTTGAGGCTTAAGTGCTTTTGGATCCTGAGGCGTCCGGTCAGCCCTGCCTGCCTTGTTCCACACGGTTGGCAGTTTCCCACAGAAAACCTTCACCGGGCTTTTGCTAACGTGTCAGCCACAGTGATTTATAGCACATTGGGGGAAGAAAAATGTTCTATAAATACAGAACCATGCAAAGAATGTCCTGGAAGCAGAGTCTTATCTCTAATTGTCAGGTAGAATTTCCCGAAGCTTCCAGGACAGTATTAGCATATAAGGGACGATATGAATGGGATAAAGTATGGACGATATAAAATGAAAAATAGTTCACGAGAATGAATGCACGTTTAACACCGAGATCTGCACGCATGCACACATGCACACATGCACACACACAGGCACACCCACACATGCACACATGCACACACACAGGCACACCCACACATGCACACATGCACACATGCACACACACAGGCACACCCACACATGCACACATGCACACACACAGGCACACCCACACACACACAGGCACACCCACACATGCACACATGCACACAGGCACACACACAGGCACACATGCACACATGCACACTTATGTGTATCCGATGCCATTTTCAGTGGGATGTGACAGCTCTGTCTTGGAAACCAGTGATATTCCTAGTTTATGTTAAATGGTGTGGCAGTTCACAGGGAGCCTGAAGGCGTTTGGTTCTCTCTCTCTCATACCTATATGAACTGTCCTCCTCACGGGTGTCATCTTCGTGGAAGATTGCCCAAGCATGGCCCAGTGTCTCCAGTGACTTCCAGAGAAGGCTTTGTCCCTCTCTATGCACACATGACTGCTGTCCCGCTTGTCGGCTGTGGCAGTGGTTGTGGGGGTCACTACCACTCTGTGTTTCTGAGTATTCTGCATGCATTGCATTGGGTCCGTTCCTTCTGCCGAACTTCCTTACCTGGCGGCTAGGGGTAAAGCTTGCATCTTGTGTTGAGTTCAGAACCCACAACATTTTTCCTGGTTTGGATGAGATCTGAGGACGTAAATGGTTGAGAGCCCACAAAGAGACCCTGGAAAGCCCTTGTGAAACACTCTGGGATCTCATGTCCTGCAGGAGAGGTGCAGGTATGGAGAGGAAGCCCCACCTCACTCTCCACTTATAACCCTTCTGGTTTTCTTCTCCATGCTCACCCCGCAAAGTGGCTTTCCCGCCCTGCCCCTGTTCATTTGGCTGTTCATTTGGAAGTCATTTTCTTATGTGGGTGCTAGGGTGACAATGCCTTCAGGAAAGGTGGTCATTTGGGGATGCTGATGGGTTTTTTTTCTGACTGAGACATGGACACAGCAGACTGATGCTGATGTAGATGATGTTAAGCTCTTAGAATTCAGGGACCTGGGGGTTGGGGATTTAGCTCAGTGGTAGAGCACTTGCTTAACAAGTGCAAGGCCCCGGGTTCGGTCCCCAGCTCCGGAAAAAAAAAGAAAAGAAAAAAAAAAGAATTCAGGGACCTGGCATGTCATGAAAAGATCATATAGAGGGGTATTGCGTGCGTACGTATGTGTGAGAGAGACAGACACACGGCGAAAACAATCCTGAGGAATATGGCTAATGCTTTGCTAAATTTTTATTTGCTTTCCTAGGCAAACGCTTTTATATTAAACGAAATGAAATTCCCTCTCCTTTCCTAGTTGCTATGCATGCGGGTCCAGTGAAATCTCTAATTTGGCATTTGAATCCCCATTGTATATGCAGATAGCATATAGCACCTTCGTTATGCAAACTAACGGAAACCTCTAGCTCGCTCTGGATCTACCCCAGGTATCTGGCTTCTCTTTTTCACTGTCTGTAATAAAATCCAGAAAAATCGGAGGTTTCATTCTCTCTCGGGGTGTCAATCTCACCCAGATTGGAGCCATTTTCGACGTGCACAGAAAACGTGGGAAACTACAGATCTGTTTAAGAAGAAAACCCTACTCTAATTTGCTCGTCTCCTCTTTCCAGCTGAGCAGAATAACGTTGAAAATAAATCTAGAGTGTTTATTTCTCCTTCTCCCTTCCCCCATCCTTCCTAAAAGTTATCAGGGGCGACTTGAGTGATAGTGCATTTTTTCCTGTCAGAGAGGATTTGATTTCTAGTTCCCTCATCCCTTCCCTGCCTTCCCAGCCCACACTCCGTGTAATGAGGCCGGGGTGACAGATTGATGGGTCGAGGATTTGAAATGCCTCTCTGGTTGTGGATTTCTGTTAGCAGACGGACTTGGTGGAGGTGAGGTGGGCTAGGGCCTTGACAGAGAGAGTCCCAAGGAAGCGGTACCCTGTGACCTGGATTGCTTCTGTCTGTTCTTACCCAGCCCTGCTGGCTACGGCAGTAACACAGACTCAGCTTACCTGCTATTCGTTTCAGTAGGTTGATTAGGGTGTGCACTGCCATTTTTCTACCCTGTGTCCTCCTCCCCGGGATATCAAAGCGATGACTGTTAGACCTGTTGGTATTATTATAGGTAAGCCCAAATCTTAAAAGATTTATGTTTAATTGTGTATGTGTGTGTGAGCATGTGTGTAGTATGTGTATCTCTGTGTATGTACATGTGTGTGAGTGTGTGTGTGCATGCATGTGTGTGTGATTATGTGTGTGCATTCATGTGTACCTGTGTGATTGTATATGTGTATGAGTGTGTGTGTATGTGTGTGTGTTCGTGTGCATGTTCATGTGCATGTGTGTGTCCAGACAGACCAACCCCTGCCCAGATTCTAGGCTGGCTACAGAGACACGTGCATATGAGTAGACCAAACACACTACAAACACATTGCAAACAGGACTGACATAAAACTCACAACCCATACGGCTTCTCATCCCAGCACCAATTACCAGAGAGAGAAATGATTTTGGAGGAGACATGCCCTGGTTCATGTGTGTATGTGTGTACATGTGTGTGTACGTGTGTGTATGTCTGTGTGTACATGTGTATGTGTATCTATGTGTGTATGTGTGTATCGGTGTGTATATGACTGTGTGTATATGTAGGTGTGTGCGCGTGTGCATGTATATGTGTGTGTTAGTGTGTGTGTATGTGTGTGTGTGTGTGTGTGTGAGTGTGTGTGTGTGTTTGTATCCTGAGCGTAAGTGCCCTCAAGAGGTGGAATCCCCCGGAGCTCATTATTAATACATATTCTATATTCTATATTTTATGCTCTACACTCTGTATTCTGTATTCTTCTATGTTTTTCTCTATATTCTCTATTCGTTACATTGCGGAACCTTCCGCATTGGGCTCAGGCATGAAGTTTCAGCCAGTTTTCCATGGTTTTGTGGTTTAAATATGGAATGGGTGCCCAAGCTCACGTGTTGAAGGTCTTAAGCCGGTGACATTAGTTTTGGATTGGAGGAAGGAGGTTGCTGGGGTCAAGTCTTTGAGAGGCATCTTGGCCTGACCCCTCCCTGCTGCTCTGCTTGCTGGCCACCATGAGGTGAGCACTCTGCCTTCTCCACCATTGTGTTCTGCCTCACCAGACCACAGACCCAGAGACAGCATCAACTGGCCACGGGCTGAGATCCAGACACCCGTGAACCAGGGCATGTCTCCTCCAAAATCATTTCTCTCTCTGGTAATTGGTGCTGGGATGAGAAGCCATATGGGTTGTGAGTTTTATGTCAGTCCTGTTTGTAATGTATCTATAATGTGTTTCAGGTCTACTCGTAGGCACGTGCCTCTGTAGCCAGCCTAGAATCTGAGCAGGGGTTGGTCTGTCTGGACCGAAAGACCAGGGTCAGATCTAAGCGTGTGTAGGTTTGGAGTGGGCTGAACTTACTTCATAAACTGCTATGGTATTTCCTCAGCTGATGTTTCTTCCTGGTGGCCCCAGTGCCATCTGCTTCCCGATGGCTTCGAACGCTCTGGAGAGGTTTGGGTGTTAAGATACCCCACTACCCCTGCTTTGGTGCACATTTCCTCTGGCTGGAGCTCAATCCAAGGCCAGCGAGGGGTGAGGAGAGAGACACGGCACCTTCCAGGGGCTACAGCCTTGGATCCAACCGCACTTGCCTTTTCCTCGGAATATTAGAAGCATTTTGGCCTCAAGTTTCACTTTTCTCAGTTCAGTGGGATTGCCTTGGAGCTAGGACACAAGACTGGAGACCGGAAAAGGCTGGGGAATGGAAGGCTTTGGGGGATAGCCACTGCCTGAGTCCCAGTGGGAGGGCTTCCTTGGCTTCTGTCCCTGCTGGCAGTCCTGAACAGGGACAGCGCCATAGCAAAGAACAAAGGGACTTACCATTGACTCCATAGCGCTTTGAATTCTAGGCTTTCCCCACATCTGCCTGCAAGCATTTACTTGTCTGAGTTTCTGAAGAACTCCTCTGCCTCCCACCCCTCGTTGCTGTGAACATTGGGGACGGGGATGCGCTTAGCCTGACCCATACCGGAGACTCAGCACTCGTTTCAACAAAATGTTTTGGTAAGGAAACTACATTTAAGATATCACTACAAAACGTGACTGACCCTTGCTCTCACTAAGTCAGGCCTGAGTCTGAGAACCAAGACAGGAACAGAAGGTTTTTGGAACTCCAGTGTCTTAGAGCAGCATAGGATATAGAGGCCTGATGCCCACAAACCCTCAGGCAAGGCTGGATTTATGTTCCACCCAAATACCACGGTGCGTTTCCCCTCCCCCAACAACCCCCGCCCCCCACCCTCTTTTCCCTCTGACGAGGAATAAACAGTTTCCTTCACTGGTCCCTGCCCAACAACAGATGCTCTTAATTACCACAAAATTGCTAAATAAATCTATTTTACTTGTTTTGGTTTGTTTCCCCCAGAAAGCCTTGGCTTCTCCGATCAACACATCAACACACACTCATCCTGTTTAGTTTGAATCAAGGATGGACAACTGTGCCCCTGTCCTCTGGCAGCCATGATATAGAGACCCTATGGTCGGCTGTCTCTCCTGGTGGAAAATGGTTGGCTCTAAACCCTACAGGGGCTTTGGGAACACATTGATAAAAACAACCCCCAGTATTCTATCATGACCGACAAACTGATCATTTAAATCACCCATTACATGACCTCCCAAAGGAACTGTCATTGGAATAAGTAGGGCCGATAGAAAAACAATGTTCTCTTTCTGTTTGCTTTACCTTAAAATTTTCTTTCCTCTAAAAGAGAAAGTCCCAGTGTACAAAAAAGGTTTGTATAGAACATGCCTGTGATATGTGTTTATAAAGCCTATGACTTGGGAAACTGAGGCAAGTTCGAGGTCAGTATGAGCTGCGTAATGAGGTTAAGAGCAACCTGGGCAAGGCAGTGAGACCGTACCCCAAAGGTCACAAGGACACTGCTTGTAGTTTGACACTTTCCTCCCAGGCTGCATGAGCTCGTGTATGAGTGATGAGACGGCCTGTGAAGCAGAAAGATGCTATTCGAAATTTCCAGACAACGCTTTTGCAAGGCAGCGCTGATGGCTTTTTTCTAGGTCAAGGGTGGGCCTGCTTAAGAAAAAATATTTTTTATTACTGCTAGTTTAGCTCAAGGCTTTTTGTCTTGAATTAGTGAATGTAGGCTGGCAGGCGGAAAGTTTTTTTTTTTTTTAGGAGCTGGGGACCGGCCTTGCGCTTGCTAGGCAAGCGCTCTACCACTGAGCTAAATCCCCAACCCCTGGCGGAAAGTATTTTAAAGGCTTGTTTTAATTTTTTTATTATTATTGTTCAGGAATAAAATCTTAGAATCCAGTTTCCTGTCTTCCAGAGACCCAGACCCTTTAAAAGAAAAAAAAAAGAAAGAAACGAACAAACGGAATTTAATGCTAAGATAATACACGATTAAAAATATCCACAAGCCTCAGATCTGGGCTTGGTGAGGACTCCTGAAGTCAGACCCCTTGTCTGTGGCACGGGATCAGCCTCTACCCTTGGGAAAGCTGCGCCTCAAATGTCTGCAGAATAGCATGGGGCGATGTGAGCTAGCTTTGTGGAGAACCTCCTGTTGTCCTTGATCTTAATGTTTGGGAATTCTGTGTTTAGAAAAAGAAAGAAGCATTCTGCCTTCCTTTAAAGATGTAAACCTCGGAGTACCGCTAACGGGAGTCTTATAATAGAAGATTGGTGCTCCTTTTCCTGAGGTGTCCAGGAACTTACCCTCCTGAGAGATCACGTGATAGGAAAGCCCCACCCACCCACCCCCTACACCACCACCACCACCACCACCACCAACGCTGCCTCCGCCGCCCGCCCTCCTCCGCCACAGCCACCACCACTGGCACCACCACACGCCACCACCCTGCCCCCCTGCTTCTAGTGAATGCCTGGTGTCTGTCATACACTGGCTTTTAAAGGCTTAGGGGAGCTTCCCTCCCTGGGGGGGGTGGGGGTGGCGAGGGTTGGGAGGAATGGGCTCTGTGTAAGAACTCATTGTAATGCTGGCCTTGACATTTCCACGAGGGCCTGTGGCGAACAAACACAAACCCGATACAAAGTGATTCCACGCACAGCCACCTGCTGCTAAGCGACTGTTCCCCTGCCTCAGGAGCCCCCTGATGGACAGATGGGTCTGGGAATCCACAGCCCCACCGACTCAGGAGTAATGGAGGTGGTGTTGTCGGTCACTTGATATTTGAAGCAAACGGATAACAGCCACACAGTGCACCCTGGCATTTAGGAAATCGTGTGGAGCAAACCCATCATCATATGGGATTTTTTGTTTTTAAAGAAAATTATGGGTTTTACTCTTTTCTATTAAACTTGCCTGGGTATTTGAAGGTGCTCGTAGGATTCTGTTGGTGGGAATTTGGGGAAGACATCATGCTGCCGTGTGCAGTGGGGAATTAAGACAAGCGATAATTGAAAGAGAGGATAAAAGCGAGTGGTTTCCATGGGGAAATAATCACGACCTGCTGTCAGATTGATTCCAGTAAGAACACTGCTTTGTGTGAAATGTTTTCTAAACAGCTAAACCCCGGCAGTATGCGCGAGCACATCTGAGAGCGTGACTCGCTGTCTGTGCTTCTATTAAACCTCCGTCTGAGATCCCTGGACTCACTATCCGCCAGCACAGCGGTAGCTTAGCTTCTTTGTGGTCAACTCTCAGCTGGACATGAGGAGCATCAGGTTGCAGGGAGATAATCCTGGGTTTCAACAAGAGGGATACAGGACTGCCAAGGTGTGAAGTCACTCCTGTGTGCTGGCCCTGGCTCACTGCCGCTACTAGGGTTGGCACGTCTCTGTAAGGTTTCCAAAAACACCTTGCTGTGTGTGGAGGATTTTAGTCATAGAAACCCTTCCCTGTGATCTGTATCCAATTTTGGTTTTGTTATTTTTGTGTGTGTGCATTAATTGTAGAGTAAGCCTCCAGGACCCCGTTTCCTTGTGTCCCTGTTGTACACCACAGAGAATTTCATCAGAGCCCCTAAACAATTCCTTGCATTTGTTGCGTGATGCAGCTGTGTCTTGTATTAAATGGAAAGAAAGTACCCTGTGCACACGAGGCACATTGGCCCACAGAATGAATGAATGAATGAATGAATGAATGAATGAATGACTTTGGTCAAACCTTGCTTCCGTTTCACCTCCACTCTGCTCTACCAGCTGGGACCCTAGGGGTGGATGTGGGGGGTCAGGGGGCTGACGGCAGGGGCCAGTGCCAGTTTCCCTTTCTGTGGATTTTGTTCACAGAAGGCAAGAGGCCAGTACTTGTGGCAGGTAAGGTGATGTCTGTAATAGATTTGGCTGTGTTCCTTTCTTTTTTTTTTTTTTTTTATTAAGACATTTCTTTATATACTCTCCATCCCAAACATTTCCCCCCTCAGAGGGTCCCAACCTCCTCCCCCATTGCTGTCTCCCCAACAGTCTGTCACTGGGGTGTCACATCAGGGCTTCCTTCCACTTAGGATATTCATTGCAACCACGAGGTCAGCACCCATGTAAAGTCCTGCCCTGGAAGCTCATTGCTGTACTTGAGCCCCTTCAAGCTTCTGTGTTCCTTTCTCAAAGACAATTTCCATCCCATTTCCCCAGAAACCTGTCATTGGTGTCTCATTCCTCTTGCAGTCAATCCTGCCCACAACTTTGTAAACTCCTAAAATTCTCCTCAGTCAGTCAGTTCCTGCTGAGTCCTGACTGATATTTGCCCAAACCACAAGATGATGAAGTTGGCTAATATAGACTCAATGGTTTCACTCTCTTGCGTTATTGCTGTTAAATGGCCTAGAAGAGATTGGGAAAGCGCTGTCCATTGGACACAGGAAAGAATGTGGCTGGGCGAGAGGAGCTGTTTGTGTTTAAATGCCTTTACCTTGGGACTTGAGAACTGCTCTCTGAAAAGAAATAACTCCTTAAATATGTTCCTATTTTCTTTTCAAAGTTGTTATGTATAAATCTGATGTCTGTCCTAGTTGTGATCTCTCTGGGAAAGTTTTAGATCGTATTCAGATCTGTATGTCTCCTCGCTTCTGGCCATGCTGGTGCTTGATAAATATTGACTGACTGAATGGTTATCAGCATCTAATAAGAGAAGAAAAATCAATAAGGGATGGAAGGTGGATTAGATAGTATTCTCGATGCTCTCTGCCCTGCCTTCACAAGACAACAGCTACAAGACATGGCTGTCCTCAGCAAAGGCACCTTTGCAGAGCAGGGCAGCTATATCCCCCCCCAAGTCAGAGTCTTGCTAGGTAGCTGTCTTAGTTTCTTTTCCTGCCGCTCTGATAAGATACCCTGCCAGATGCAACTTGAGAGATTTTTGGCTTACAGTCTGAGGTTACAGTTCATTAAACAGCAGAAATGTCACAGTAACCGATGGAAGCAGTGGGTCCCATCGCAGTCATAGTCAAGAAGCGGGCGGCAATGAATTCTTGGGCTCAACTCACTTTCTTCTTTATGTGTACTCTACAGTCCTAGCCTTGGGAATGGTGCTGCCCACAGTGGGCAGATCCTCCCACCTTAATCAGTCTATTCAAGATAATCTCCCACAGGTGTGCACGGTTACCCACCAACTAAGGTTCTAGATCTCATCAAGTTGATAACTGAAATTGACCATCACAGTAGTCTGGGGTGGCTTTGAACTTGTTATCCTCCTGCCTCAGCATGGGCCGATGTTGAGATTACCGATGTATGCTGCCATGCCCTGGGTAGATAATTTATGAGGACCCTTGTTCAAAAATTATGAAGATTTCAGGACAAAGTCAGCAGAGTGATAAGTTAAGCAAGACCCCCACCAGGGCTCCGTAGGCTACAGTCCCTTGAATGGATCCCTGAGAAAGAGGCAGCCTATGGGGGGTGGGAGGGCCAGAGAGTGCCAGGGGCCAGCCCCCAGCATTAGTCTTCTTTCTTGTTGGTTCTTCTTGAGGAGTGTTCTAGCACCTATAATAAATCCTTAGTTCCCTCTTTATGACCTTTGGTTAATTGTTTTACAACCTCTTGGAATGTGCTCTGAGTAGGAGAAAGTCTGGTTACTATCTAAGAGCAATTAACTGGTGACACCTGGGAGACTGGCAGAGTTCTCACTGCAGTTTTGACTATCAGGAAAGGACCTAATAGCAGTCCCACTATAAAAGAGCTTAATAATCACGTTATAATTTTAGGAATTCTTATAGGATCATAATAAGACTGAAGAAGCCATCTATTTGTCTACACAGCATCACTATGAGACAGTACATCTTCGTAGGTCTGCAGATATCTGCTCCAAAGGGGTGGGCTAGTACTTAACGATTGTTATATATGTCTAATAATAACAATAGGAAAAGCATTTTAATAGCAGGAATCTTTCCTAAAATGAATCCCTTACAGCCTTGCTTAGTAAGGGCGAGCCAGTCGCAGATTATATAATAATCCAAGGCTGGCCATCTCAGGACGATCACCTGCTAGTTATTCGTTCGTCCCATTGTGGCTCCTGACAAGAGGATCTTTCAGTCTTGAGGTGCTTCATGGTCCTAAGCTCCAGGACAGCGTGGCTGTTAGGATGCTGCTGAGACTGTGGGCCACGCCCTCATAGGTCTTTAGTACTGTCTAACCTTGGCCAACAATCCCAACACAGTCAAAGTATTTGCCCGCATCTCAGATCCCCACACAGAAGGAGACTTCTGAATCCGGACAGCTGTTTCAGGCTGACTAACCTGCTTTGCTCCTCCTTGTTTTGGTTTCATCCAGAGACCCCTGGGTGACATCTAAGGAGAGACAAGCGCATTTCTATTAAAGTGTCTCATGACCACCTTGTTTAAATGTTTCTGTTGGTTGAGGGTGGTGGTAGGAACAGCTCTTGTTGCAAAATCTGCCCGGAGAATAATGTACGTACACGAATAGTCTTTCTGTCTGGTCCCCAGGCCCCTTCCTCAACATAAATTGAGCTAAGAGCTAACCTGATTACCCTACAGGAGCTCCCAGTCTCTGACCACTGAAGTCTCCCTGAAGCTACTCAATCACTTTGCCAGCCCTTGGCAGGTCTTTGCCCTCCATTGCTGGGTCGCTCTGTAGGCTGGGCCCTCATCTACCCTTGAAATCCCTGGGGTTCTTGGAGGTCCCTAAATGGTGACTCTCTAGGAGAGGAGCTATGTATGAGCTCTAGCAAAGACTTCCTGACCAGAGCCTCCTTTTGCCTGCAGACATTCCCGTATATGCTTCTGCCAGACCGTTGCTTTCCCTCGGTCTTTCTGCTGCCCACCCTTGCTGTGAATGAGGTTCAGGTCCCACCACTAACCATATAGTACAGTAGTACCTCAGAGTCTCTGCTGACAAGGTATAAGCTGCCTCTCCATGCTAGAAAGCTACCTCCCCTCCCCCATACACACAGAAGCTCAGCAGTAGGTCTCATTATCCGTCTCTCTCAGTGCTAAGGAGGATGACCAAAGGCACGAATGTCTTTTCCACCATGAAGTTAGCACCTCAGATTTTTGGTGCTGTGAACCCTGAAACTGTCCTTTAGGGAGCAGATTCTCAAGACTCTAACCTTAGAAAGCAGTAACCGATAAGGGCCTTTCCCCTCTGAATGTGAAGGGGTATCATGTATCTAGTTGCATTAAGTCCTTTCAGGTGGAGTGTGTCTTTGACCAGACAGTCCCCGGGGGCCATTGTCCCTGGCTTCTTAACTTGGCCACTGGGCTTTCTTACTATGCTCTCCTGTGGCCTACGCAGCCTTAAATGGCAGCAGTGCTGGGCACGTCTGCCGATAGTCTTGGCCCAACCTCATATCTCTTCTGCTATGCCCAGATCCTCGATCGTCACACACCAACTGTGTTCTCTGTCCTTCACAGGGTCCCCGGTGGCACATAGAGCTCCAGCCATGGGCAGGCCCTTCTCGGTCCCTGGATGAAGAAGCCTCAAGGTTCCTGAGTTACATCGGTACCACCCAGGTTGTGTTTCAAACTCCGATAGGCTTGGGAAATAATGTCAAAGGCACTGACCAACCATTGCAGGAAGCCTTTGCCGTCTAGGTCCGGGCAGTTGTAAGGATCTCCTGATGGGAGCAGGGTAGGGTCCTCTGCTGCTGCTGTAGGGTCCACCCGTGCAGGCAGAGAAGATGGCTTCCATTTGTCTGTCATCTTCTTCCTTCCAGGACTCTCACCAACCTGGAACGTTCTCATGACTCATCCCCAAGTGTTTTAAAGAATCACTTTAGAAAATTGCTTTGGAAAGCCATTTGAAGAGACAGATTTGTCCCCGTGAGTAGGCAGTCAAGTGTGTCACAAAACCAAACCATCTTCTTTCCTATTTGGAAGCATTCGGCTGCGTACTTCCCAGCCATAGGCTCTCAGCAGCCAGGCCACCATAGGCAAGGAGGCCAGAGACTCTGAGAGCGCCACGAGACGTTAATGACCCCAGTGCTCACTTCCCTCTCCTTGGAGCGCCCTAAGTCATTACCGAGAATGGCCTTTATTGATGGCTTAACACAGAGAGAGACAGCTCCTGCCCAACTCCAGGGGTGAGGCAGCATCAGGTCCAGAGAAGGCAAGAGAACATTCATTAAAGTGACTCTCGGGCTCTTGACACTTTAGTCAGAGGGTTCACTGTCACGTTGCCTGATCCTAGAGAAAAGGCAGATATAAGGAGAGCTGGAGGCCCGAGGGACGCTTAGCCCTGCACTGAGAGGAGGAGGAAGGTAGAACTTTCCTAGCCTGGGACCTGAGCACAGGCTTACTCTAAGAGACCCTTGGGCAGGAGCAGCCTGGGGGAGGGGGTGCTGGATGCTTATTTCCTTAAGTCCACTGGCCTTTGCCACTGCCCTGAGCCTCACTGGCAGCAAAGTCCACCATAGAGGGGGAGAGCCTTGCTTTGGGAGAGCCTCTGGCTTTGCAGTCCAGGTGAGCCTTGAACTCCTGAGTGTTGAGGGCGCAGGTGTAAGCTGTTGTACCAGGCTCATTGCCAGAGCTCTAGGAGCTCTAGTTTAGGTTAAAAGTCTTATTTCTTACATGATGCAGTCAGACAGTCATAGGAATTTCAATTCTTGTACCCGGGACACGGAAATAAAAACTTGTGGAATTAATTGCGACTGATAGAATGATAAATCAGTCCTCGTATAGAAATTTATCTTATTTTGGCTGCTTTAAATTAATTTGGTAGGTTTACCCAGGCTTAATTAAAATACTGAAATTTTAATTTCACAATTATGGTTTTAGATGAAGGATAGGAGGCTAGATCTCTTAATTACAACCTAAAAACACTCTTTAAAAGCCCGGAGGAAAATTAGAGGCATTAAATATATAAAGTGGATTTGAAAATGATGAACCCCCACCCCCCCAACATAACTTATTGAGTGCAACTCTCCAAATTCCATTTTACATGTATTTTAAGTTCACGTTGTATAACTTTTATGCAGAGTATTTACCTGCAAGATGTGCATGGGGCGTTCAGTGGTCATCTTGGACTTCTCTTGTGTCTTTCTGATGAGCCATGCTCTGAAGGGGCAAAAAAGTCCAGGAAAGAGAAGCACATGCTGATGTAGTGTGGGCTAACGCTGGAGCATGGACAGTTGATTTTGCCTCTGTGGCTGTCCCTGTTCTGATCCCAAAAGGCTTGAGGTTGGACCAAATCCCTCTGAGATCTCCCCACAGCTGAGTGCGGTACAGAAGGTAGGTGAGGATGTTATCTCCCGGGTGTTTCTGAGCACCTATGTGGCCAGGGAATTACAAGGCTTGCCGTCTTGTCCTCAAGGAGCCCAGGGACGAGTAGACATGTAATTAGACAGCTTGAGAAGACCTATCGTCAAGAGCTGTGTTTGAAGCTGTCACAGAAAGAGTCTTCTTACTGCGGTGTGCCATGGGC